>NC_051231.1:30982548-30997548 GCF_015220715.1 Pygocentrus nattereri | reverse complement strand
GTCTCACCCAAGGACAGGAGATTTCAGCATTCGGTGGTCTCATTCTGTAAGCTTGTGTGGCCCACCGCTTCACAGCCGAGCTGTTGTTGGTTCTGGACATTTCCACTTCACGATAACAGCACTTACAGTTGACTAGGGCAGCCCTAGCAAGGAGGAAATTTGATGAACTGATGTGTTGAACAGGTAGCATCCTTCGAAAGTGCCACAAACTCTACAGCATGGGTTGTTTCATGCTCCTATCAGAAATGCGCGACTAATTTGAAGTGGTATGTATGTATATATTGCGACTGTCCAAAAAAAAACAAATATCTCCATTTTTCGCACTTTTTAGTTTTCTGCATAATTTGAGCTCAGCAGCTGCTGTTTACATTGCATGGAAATTTCATGATGATTGGACCAACACAAATAGTCCAAAACTGCTTTCAATACCATCTCTTTACATTAACTTATATGGAGAGTAAAGAACATTTTTGACCTCTCCTGTAAAGTTACCATTTTGGAGACATTTGTTATGGTATCCCAGGTGGTTGCTAAGGTGTTGCTGCATTGTTCCAGGTGGCTGATAAGATGCTGCTCTGCTAGGCCATGGTTATGGAATCACAAGTGTTGGATAAGGTGTCTGTAGGCTGTTGTTATAGTATGCAGGGGCTGATAAAGGGGATTGAAAATGGACTGTTGCAGAGAAACTTACAGACTCGGATTTCTTGACGGTGGTGGTGAGAGGAACCAGGGCTCACCATGTCTATTGGCTTACAACACCCTGCATATACCTCTCCACCATGAATAGAATAAAATACATGGACTAACAAGACATCTCAGGCCATAACCACAAAACTATCGTAAAACAATGTGGCAGACGTCACTCACGACTGGATTCACGAACAGTTCATGTAAAATCTTTCTGTAAGGGAGCTTTTAGAGACACTGAATGCTTCAGACATCTGGTTCCCATCACCACCACTGTAAACAGTGATGATATGTAACATAAACCATAAAAACGTGGAAATGAAGTATGTTGACATAAGCATTGTTGCATTATGAAACCATAAGACTCTTTCCAAAGATGTCGGATTAGAAAGCGTTACCAAAGAGGACATCAGATGTCCTCGGACGGACAGGGGTTCAAAAATCTGTGACTCTAGAAATGAAAGGCTTTACTCTGTCATTGCTATTAACTGAAATACCGATTTTTGACGTGATGGTGTAATAAAGACTTATAAAGAGTGCAATATTCGTTTTTGTGTCCCTCTAAAGGCGTTTTGTGGAGGAAAAACCTGGAGGTGTTCAAGGTGCTGCACCTCACCATCCATACCTTTATCTCACACCACATGTTCAGAACTTCTTTACCGAGGAGTGAAAGTCATTTCTCTCCGCTTCAGGGGTTTCTAAAAGCTAATCTGACCGCGGCCGGCCGTGCCTCCTGTCATTCAGGCTGCGTGCCCTACATTCTCCATCAGCGCTCTATTTAACTCTCCATTCTGTGCACTGACGGAATCGGGCAGCAGAAAAGAGAGAGAGAGTCTCTTTCAGGTTCTATACAGCTCCACTCCAGCCGCGCTCCTCGCTCCATTCGGGCCCGCAGTGAAAAGTGTGCGTTCTGAAAAGGGGCTGACTTGGCAGGGGTCAAATGAAAGAGCGGTCCGGTGAAAGCAGGCTGACTTTCTTCCTCCTCCGGCCCGAACTCTGACACTTTCGACAAGCTCTCCATTGAGATGGGGGCAGAGAGACGGAGCGGGACGGCGCGGCCTTCAGCCGGAGCTTTATATACACTCTCACTCTCAGACTCGGAGCCGGAGCCGGAGCCGGCAGCAGCCACAGCTTCCACTGTTAGATCTGGCAGCGTTAGGGAACAGAGAGAGCCCTCAACATAGGGGGTTCACTCTTTCTCTTCCTCTCTCTTTCTTTTCCCTCTTTCTCTTGTTCTCTCCCCCTCTCTCTATTCTCTCTCTATTCCTCTCTGTCTCTCTTTCATTCTCTCTCTTTATTCTCTCTCCACTCCCCCACACTTTCTCCCTCCCTCTCTTTATTCTCTATCCATCCGCCCTCTCTCTCTCTTTCTCTCTCCCTCTCTCTCTCTCTTTATTCTCTCTCTATTCCCCCTCTCTCCCTCTCTTTATTCTTTCACTCTCTCTTTCTCTCTCCCTCTTTCTCTTTTTCTCTCTCCCTCTCTTTCTCTCTCCCTCTCGCTCTGTCTCTCTGTCTCCCTCTTTCTCTCTCTATTTCTCTCTTTTTTCTCTCTCTATCCCCCTCTCTCTTTTTCTCTTTCTCTCGCTCCCGTCCTCTCTTTATTCTCTCTCTCTATTCTCTCTCTCCCTCTTTATTCTTTTTCTCTCTTTGTTCTCTCTCTCTCCCTCTCTCTCCATCTATTCTCTCTCTCTCCCTCTTTATTCTCTCTCTCCCTCCCTCTCTCTCTGTCACTCCCTCTTTATTCTCTCTCTCTTTCTCTCTTTAGTCTCTCTAACTTCCTCTCTTTGTTCTCTCTCTCCCTCTCTTTTATTCTCTCTCTATCTCTCCCATTTTATTCTCTCTCTCTCTCTCTTTATTCGCTCTCTATCCCTCTCTCTTTGCCTCTCTCACTCTTTCTCTTTCCTTTCTTTCTATCTCTACCGTCTCTCACTTTTTCTCTATTTCTCCCTCTCTCTTCTCCATGTCTTTCTCTGTTTTTCCTTACTGTCTCTCTTCTGTATCACCTTCTCTCTCTCTCCCCTCACTCTCTCTTGTCCCTCTTCTCTATTGCAGTTCTTCTTTTTGCTCCCTCTCTCCTCTATCTCTTCTCCTTTTTCTTTTTTCCTCCTTTCTTTCCTTTTCTCGATTTATCCCTCTCTCTTCTATTACTTTCTCTTTCTCTTCCCTCTTCATCTCTCTTCTCTTCCTCCTTGTCTTTCTTTTTCCTCTGTCACTATCTTTTCTCTCTTACCTGACTCATTTTCTCTCTCTTTTCTGTCTCTCTATCCCTGTTTAGTCCTTCTGTCTCTCTATCTCTCTGTTTAGTCCCTCTGTCTCTCTATCTCTCTGTTTAGTCCCTCTGTCTCTCTATCTCTCTGTTTAGTCCCTCTGTCTCTCTATCTCTCTGTTTAGTCCCTCTGTCTCTCTATCTCTCTGTTTAGTCCCTCTGTCTCTCTATCTCTCTGTTTAGCCCCTCTGTCTCTCTATCTCTCTGTTTAGTCCCTCTGTCTCTCTATCTCTCTGTTTATTCCCTCTGTCTCTCTATCTCTCTGTTTAGTCCCTCTGTCTCTCTATCTCTCTGTTTAGTCCCTCTGTCTCTCTATCTCTCTGTTTAGCCCCTCTGTCTCTCTATCTCTCTGTTTAGTCCCTCTGTCTCTCTATCTCTCTGTTTATTCCCTCTGTCTCTCTATCTCTCTGTTTAGTCCCTCTGTCTCTCTATCTCTCTGGTTAGTCCCTCTGTCTCTCTATCTCTCTGTTTAGCCCCTCTGTCTCTCTATCTCTCTGTTTAGTCCCTCTGTCTCTCTATCTCTCTGGTTAGTCCCTCTGTCTCTCTATCTCTCTGTTTAGTCCCTCTGTCTCTCTATCTCTCTGTTTAGCCCCTCTGTCTCTCTATCTCTCTGTTTAGTCCCTCTGTCTCTCTATCTCTCTGTTTAGTCCCTCTGTCTTTCTGTCTCTCTGTTTAGTCCCTCTGTCTCTCTATCTCTCTGTTTATTCCCTCTGTCTCTCTATCTCTCTGTTTAGTCCCTCTGTCTCTCTATCTCTCTGTTTATTCCCTCTGTCTCTCTATCTCTCTGTTTAGTCCCTCTGTCTCTCTATCTCTCTGTTTAGTCCCTCTGTCTCTCTATCTCTCTGGTTAGTCCCTCTGTCTCTCTATCTCTCTGTTTAGTCCCTCTGTCTCTCTATCTCTCTGTTTATTCCCTCTGTCTCTCTATCTCTCTGTTTAGTCCCTCTGTCTCTCTATCTCTCTGTTTAGTCCCTCTGTCTCTCTATCTCTCTGGTTAGTCCCTCTGTCTCTCTATCTCTCTGTTTAGTCCCTCTGTCTCTCTATCTCTCTGTTTAGTCCCTCTGTCTCTCTATCTCTCTAGTTAGTCCCTCTGTCTCTCTATCTCTCTGGTTAGTCCCTCTGTCTCTCTATCTCTCTGTTTAGTCCCTCTGTCTCTCTATCTCTCTGTTTAGTCCCTCTGTCTCTCTATCTCTCTGTTTAGTCCCTCTGTCTCTCTATCTCTCTGTTTAGCCCCTCTGTCTCTCTATCTCTCTGTTTAGTCCCTCTGTCTCTCTATCTCTCTGTTTAGTCCCTCTGTCTCTCTATCTCTCTGTTTAGTCCCTCTGTCTTTCTGTCTCTCTGTTTAGTCCCTCTGTCTCTCTATCTCTCTGTTTAGTCCCTCTGTCTTTCTGTCTCTCTGGTTAGTCCCTCTGTCTCCCTATCTCTCTGTTTAGTCCCTCTGTCTCTCTATCTCTCTGTTTAGTCCCTCTGTCTCTCTATCTCTCTGTTTAGCCCCTCTGTCTCTCTATCTCTCTGTTTAGTCCCTCTGTCTCTCTATCTCTCTGTTTAGCCCCTCTGTCTCTCTATCTCTCTGTTTAGTCCCTCTATCCTTCAGTCTATACTCCTGTTTAGTGTCTTTCAGTTTTTGTCATTTCTCTCTTTCTCTCTCTGTTTCTGTCTCAACCTTTTTTCTCCCTCTTTCTCCCTTTTCCATCTATCTTCTATTTTCTTCTCCCTCTCAGTCATCTCGCTATGCATTCCTCGCTCGTTTGAGAGAAAGATGGAGAAAGATAGAGTGAAATTAAGAATGAGAGAGAGTGAGAGACAGAGAGCGAGAGAGAGTGAGAGAATGTATGAGAGAGACAGAGAGTGAGAGAGTGAGAGAGTGAGAGACAGAGAGTGAGAGAATGTTTGAGAGACAGAGAGTGAGAGACAGAGAGTGAGAGAGAGTGAGAGAGAGAGTGAGAGAATGTGTGAGAGAGACAGAGAGTGAGAGAGAGTGAGAGAGGGAGAGAGTGAGAGAGAGAGTGAGAGAGAGTGAGAGTGAGAGAGAGAGTAAGAGAGAGAGAGTGAGAGGGAGAGAGAGTGAGAGAGAGAGTGAGAGAGTGAGTGAGAGAGAGAGTGAGAGAATGTGTGAGAGAGAGAGAGAGAGTGAGAGAGAGAGTGAGAGTGAGATAGTAAGTGAGAGAGAGAGTGAGAGAGTGAGAGGGAGAGAGAGAGAGTGAGAGAGAGTGAGAGTGAGAGAGTGAGAGGGAGAGAGAGGGAGAGAGTGAGAGAGAGAGAGTGAGAGAGAGTGAGAGAGAGAGTGAGAGAATGTGTGAGAGAGAGAGAGAGAGTGAGAGAGAGAGTGAGAGTGAGATAGTAAGTGAGAGAGAGAGTGAGAGAGTGAGAGGGAGAGAGAGAGAGTGAGAGAGAGTGAGAGTGAGAGAGTGAGAGGGAGAGAGAGTGAGAGAGTGAGAGAGAGAGAGTGAGAGAGAGTGAGAGAGAGAGTGAGTGAGAGAGCGAATGAGAGAGAGTGAGCGAGAGAGTGAGTGAGAGAGTGAGAGAGAGTGAGAGAGAGTGAGCGAGAGAGTGAGTGGGAGAGAGAGAGAGTGAGAGAGAGTGAGCGAGAGAGAGTGAGTGAGAGAGTGAGAGAGAGAGTGAGAGAGAGTGAGCGAGAGAGTGAGTGAGAGAGAGAGAGTGAGAGAGAGTGAGCGAGAGAGAGTGAGTGAGAGAGTGAGAGAGAGAGTGAGAGAGAGAGTGAGTGAGAGAGAGAGAGTGAGAGAGAGAGAGAGAGAGTGAGAGAGAAAGAGAGAATCTGTATGTAGCTGATCTGTTGTTTGAGCTGTGATGTTATTCAGTGAAGCTCTGCCTGAAGCTTCACTCTCACTTACAGTTTCACCCCAAAACTGTGAACTAATGATGAACGTGATCTTACAGAAACAGCCTCATCACACCCAGTTAGCAGCTTCACACCTTTTCTGATGGAGGCATCGGTGTGAGTCTGTACAGCCTCTGTGAGCATCTGTGCTCCTTTCATTTCCTTTAATATCTGATAATATTTAACAGCATTCAACAGAAGCCTCAACAAATAAATAAGCACATTTCTCAGTGTTCAGCGTGTCATTCTTTACCTTTATCACAGCTTCCATTGTTATCCGGAGACTCACTTTCAGTTCTGAGAGCACGAAAGCTCTTTTATGAAATCACTCACAGCATTGAAAATATCTTTTGTACAGGTTCCTACAAACTAGGAATCCTAGAATCGTAGAAATGGCTTTTATACGAATGAAATCAGTGATCCCACACTTTTGAGTGGCAGTGTCCAATGTCCAATGTCCAAATCCATTATTTCCCTGAAAAATAATTTACTAAATACATCACACATGTCAAATTATTCAGCAACACCACTTTTATGTCAAACAAGCTTCAGTGCATCCATATAAAATTAATTTTAGTTTCCTTTTGCCTCCAAAAGTCTAAACGTGACAGGTGGAGCAACCGTCCAACCATATTTGTTGATTAAGTAAACTATCAAAAAGGGTAATTTAGTTCTATAAAAAATATAACTTAAATATTTTGGTATGAATTCATGCTTGAAAAGTTTGAGAACTAAAAATGCAACGTTAAAATTGTTCAACCCACTGAAAAAAACTTTGTCTGCAAGCTCTTCCTCAAATGTCAGGCAGCACAACCAAAAACAAAAGACTTTTATTTTGACATGCTTTTATGAAGGAGGGGCCAGGGTAGTGTATTATAAAAAACACTTTTGTTTTTTTTGCAAAAAATGTGATTTTTGAGTCGTGGCTAGAATGATACCTTTTACCATATCAGGTGCTCTGAACCATGAAAATGTATAAATATTATAGTTTTATTTATTTGAAGAAATGAAAGTATAAAATCAAAGACAAAGGCTTCTATGGGTGTCTATGGAGATTCCTGTTTAATTTGAAATTAGTCTGAAAAGTCAGGCGGCGCCACCAACACTAGCCCTTAACTAAAACTTAAATTAAAAGCTTTGATAAAACTAATATCTACGATATGAAATGCACATTGATATAAATGCAAATATATATGCAGATATAAAAATGTGTGTCTTTTTAAATAACATTTTAAAAAATAGTCCTTTTGAACACCTTATTTGTCCACGTTTGTCATCATGACCACCTCCTTGTTTCTGCACTCAGTGTCCATCTTCTCAGCTCCACTTACTGTATAGCTGCACTTTGTAGTTCTACAGTTACAGACTGTAGTCCATCTGTTTCTCTGATACTCTGTTACCCTGTTCTTCAGTGGTCAGGACCCCCATGGACCCTCACAGAGCAGGTATCATTTGGGTGGTGGATCATTCTCAGCACTGCAGTGACACTGATGTGATGTGTTAGTGTGTGTTGTGCTGGTCTGAGTGGATCAGATACAGCAGTGCTACTGGGGTTTTAAACACTGTGTCCACTCTATTAGACACTCCTACCTCGTCGGTCCACCTTGTAGATGTAAAGTCAGAGACGACAGCTCATCTGCTGCTGCACAGTTTGTGTTGGTCATCCTCTAGTCCTTCATCAGTGGTCACAGGACGCTGCTGGCTGGATATTTCTGGCTGGTGGACTATTCTCAGTCCAGCAGCGACACTGAGGTGTTTAGGTTTAAAACCTCCAGCAGCCTGATCCACTCAGACCAACGCAACACACACTAACACACCACCACCACCACCACGTCAGTGTCACTGCAGTGCTGAGAATGATCCACCTCCCAAATAATACCTGCTCTGTGAGGGTCCATGGGGGTCCTGACCACAGAAGAACAGGGTAAATGAACTACAAAGTTACCTATATAGTAAGTGTGTGCGTGTGTGTGTGTGTGTTTTTGTTCCAACATCTTAAGCCAGTTGTTGTTGGCATCTATTGGGATTCTTTTCACACTCTCTCTCTCTCTCTCTCTCTCTCTCTCTCTCTCTCTCTCTCTCTCTCTCTCTCTCTCTCTCTCTCTCCCTCCCTCCCTCTCTCTCTCTCTCTCTCTCTCTCTCTCTCTCTCTCTGTCTCTCTCTCTCTCTCTTTCTGTCTTTCTCTCTCAGTGGAGTTTCATGTGTCCAGACCACTTTCTCTCACAGACACTCGAACCTACTGATTGTTCTCTGCACTCTTTATCTCAGGTATTGCTGTTCTCTGTTCTCTCTCAGGTTAGTGTTTGGGGAATCGGGCTTCTATACCCAGCTCTCTAATTCTTTCGCTTTCTCTCTTTCTCTTTTCTCCAATTCCTGGAGGTCTCAGTGTCTCCGCTGTCCCAGCGTCTGCGTGCCTTTAGTGCCTTCAGGCTGAATAGAGCTCTATTTGTTCCGCGCTAAAAACACGGCGTATCACTTCAGCTACCCAAGCCACTCTGGAGGTACTGCCTCTTGTAAATAAACGCCGCAGCCTTCAGTGGCGTTTCCGTAGGGAATACCTGTTTTCCGAGCCTTTCGCTCGCTGGAAAATGCAACCCAGTCAGCCGGAGAGCCATTGTGAGCTGGGGAGGGGAGAATGTGTTCTGAAACCTCCCTGAAAGCTTTGGATTTAAAGAAAGCCAAAGCCTCCGGGTCAAAACCGGCCCGGCTCGATTGTTATAACAATAGGAACGAAGAACAGAACGGCCTTTGTCTCAGTCAAAGCAATTAGCATAGCTCAGAGAGTGATGTTAAAGGCGCAATAAGGAGAATTCTCCATTCAGACTTGAATGGAAAAAAGTAATAAATCTTGCAGAGGAGCACACAGTACCATTCAAAAGTTTGGTATCACCACTTAAAAGTCTGAAATCACTGTTTTTGGTACTACAAAGCCAGTTTTTCACAGGTACATGCAGTTGTATGCAAACGTTTGAACATCCCAAGTCAAATGACATATTTTGTTGGTTTTGTAAACGAAACTGTTAACCCATCCTGTACAGGGAGTGAACTTATGCCTTTTTTCTGCAAATATTGGTTCAACATCTAACATAAAATCTAACAAACCGGGGGGGGGGGGGTTACATGCCATATTTTATTTCCCCCCCCAATATGTTTACTTCAGCAAACGAACGGTAATTGTGCATAAAAATGCCCGGAAGTGTGTTCTCTGCACTTATTTTCACTCTGGAAATCAACAAAACATGTCATTTGACTGGGGTGCCCAAACCTTTCTACATGACTATGTTTAAAATGATTCTAACTTAATTCTGTAGATTTAAAATTGTCAGTAGAAAAATATGAGAACGTTGTAGAAGTTGAACATCCCTCTAAAAAATGCTAACTTCTGCTATCACCTCTGTGTGCTTTCTAGTTGTATGTTAGCATTAAACTAACACTGACTGCCGTTCCAGATTAAACGCCGACATTTTACGCTTGGAGAAGACATTCCATTTATTTTACTGAGAGGTTGTAACAGACATTAACATATATTTAGTCTTGTAGCCGTTTTACAGTGACTCTTTCAATGAAGTGTCTAGAGCTGCTGCTGCCACTGTTTTCCATTCCTAACAACCACCTGGAACCTGGTTAGGCTACAGCTTGTATTCAGTCAGTGATGTATCTAGAAACCACACACTGGAAACTAAACAGTTGGTTGATTCATCTGTTACCTCAATTATGTTGGTAGTTAATCTAAAGTGCAAGGCCTTCAGTGCAGCTCCTGAAGACCTAACCAATGGAAGAGCTTGCTTGGCGGTTTCTACCTAGACACTACGGGAGGAAAATCCTGATTGGCCTGTTCGCCATTACACGTCTTTTAGTTTCCAGCCACAACTCGACAGTGAAAAAAGAGCACAATACTTGTAGAGTTCAAATATTCTTCAGAAACTTTCAAACTGGACTGATGTCTTATTCTAAGCTGAGAAACCATCGGCTTCTGCTGTGGATGAAGATTAAAACATCATTTCCAACAGTTATTTAAGAAACGTTCATTATTACTGCTACTTGTTGATAATGTGCACACACTCCACCCCACCCCCCCTACACTCACACAATAATGTTATTTTTCCTCCACGCCACTCCATACAGATAGCCTTGTTGAGTTTAATAGGAGAACATGTAGTAATCTCACAGCTTCAATGGGAAGCACATGCTATGACAAGATACGAAAACCTTTCCCAACTCTGCGGAGGGGCCGACGGACCACCACTCATTAGCATATATATGAGAAAAGTTCATTTTTACCTTCAGAACTCACAGGCCTCAATCCTCACTCCACACTGCTCCTGAGGGCGAAAAATAACCCTTCTCGGAAAGTTGGAGAAACGTGTTTGCAGTCATTTTGATACTGAAAGTAGATTTTATACCAAATTAGGCTGTAGATGTTTCCCTGTACTTGCAAAATTAACCCCTTAAAATCAGGCATACACGGGCTTATTATTCAGTAATTACAGGGTCGTCAGTGGAAACTGGCTGAGCTATTCTTAGGTTATAAAAGTGTGTAATAAATGCTGGTCCTGCTGGTGGGCCTGAGCATTTAAGGGGTTAAACACAGTGGTGACAGAATGTGTGTTTCTGGGGTGGGTTTTCCAGACCCAAGACCACGTGCTCTGCAAGTTCCGTATGTTTGGTCAAGTGTAAAACTTGTTTTTGAGGCCAAGAGTGGTCAGAGAACCAAGTTCTGGTCCTCCTGAATTCAGCGGTCTGGCCTTCGCTTCCTTTCAACATTTGCAATCCTGAATTCGGAGGTGCTGAGGGGGATCATGTCCTGTGTCCCTGCAGCCAGAAGATCTTCATGACTTTATACTTGGTTTTCAGTATAAACACAGCCAATGAGTTCATAACCATCAGATGTTCTACTTTCTCCTGATATCTGCACTCCTTAGGCCCAGTCACGCGTCCTCTTTATGATCATCACATCATAAGTCATCACATCACGCTATACTGCACATACCCACCCACTGACACTGACGTTATAAGGAGTGTTTAAGCCCAGGCTGCTTTTTAATGAGGCACTGTACAGGGCAGCCAATCAGAACAAAGCTCGTTCACATGAACCACTGTTGTGGCTCCACAGCAGAATTAAATTGTGATGACCTCCCTTACAGTAAAATAAAGCTCTCAACACAGTTTAACAGTAAATGGTCTTAAACGCTGGTGTTAATGTAGAACTGCTAATTCACCCTTTAACCCTGAAGATTGGTGCACAGACTGCTGGTCACCATAGCAACACAGACAATCTAAATCTAATTAAATGACAAAGAGAAAGATTTAAGATGAACATCGATAATTTGGAGACGAATGGACTCATTTGTGTTTATAATCACTCCAGCTGGTTTTCCTGATACGTTTAATCTGCAGTGAGAAACTGTCAAACACTAAAAATGTCGTGAAGCTGAAGTCGCGTCTCATTGACCAGCTCCCTGTTCCAATTTTCCCATTCCAGCCTAAATGGTGTAGCATTTACATTCTGGCGCCTCAAATTCAAACAAGGAGCTGGCGAGACTGAAATCAGCCTCGTAAAAAGTTGAACGCTGAGAGACGTTTTACAAGAAACTTACAAGAAAAGCTCTTCTTCACATTTGGGTTGTGACCCCTGATCTAAGGGATAAAAAGACGTTGGAAAACGGTCATTTGTATAATGAGCCAGGACCGTTTTTGGTGCATAAATGGAGACAAATGCTACAAGCAGACCTCGAGGATAAAGACAAAAAGGTGGGCCCTTAAAACGAGTCAGATATGAAGATTAAATTGAGCTCATCATGTGAACTGACTGAACTAAAACAAACAAAGTTCGACTGCTGTGGCTCCTTCTAACCTTCAGCAGGTACCTGTTCAGACACTATCATGGCCAAAACGTCCCACCCTTGGAGCACTATCAAAAAAACAATGACACATTCATGAATCACACTCATCAGAACACGAGCCACCTCGAGCGGACAGAGCCAGGAAACGCTGCTTATTTCTCTTGGTTAGCATTGTTTCCTTTCTGTTTAATGAAATCAGCACCGCGGCTTTGCTGCATGGGTTTATTTGATCAGTGCCCCCTTTCCCCGTCCCCATATGAGTGTGTGGAGTCCACGCTAGGCCCCCAGTGTGGTTCGCATTAAGACTGGACATCGCTGCGGAATATTAGATTAGCTGAGCCCTGCAGAGTGCTCGGAGCATGTGTTGTACGTTTGTGGTTTCATCCGACTGAAAGTATATTTACTCTGGACATTTCTCAACACTGATGTGGATAAGTAGATGCTCGGGGACAGTGACTGAGCAAGGCTTGCGTAATGTGCAAAAGCAAAGAGTCTCACTGGCTCAAACATGTACATCGTTTCCCCATGAATATCATTTACAGTGCTGTGCAAAAGTCAGACATCACCCTTCACCACCCTTGATTAATTCACCATCAAAGTTATCATTAAGTAGAAGGTATAAAATTTCTGAGGAGACTGGATATAAGATGATCCACTTGCATAAGGAAGAAATAGCCAAAGGAAAACATGAAGAACTAAAGATACGCTGCAAAATAAAAGGTGCACTGCAAAAACTGCACCTTGTCAAGTAGATGGTGTTGAATTCCATTGTAATATTTCCCCTTTTGAGATGGCCGTGCACTTATTTAAAGATTATCCGGCTTATTTCTAGACATTTTTACTTGTTTTAGGTCATTTTATAAAATTCTTTCACTATACCAGCAGATCATTTTGCTAAAAGCTAACGTAGCAAGGTAATTTGACTTAATTCAATTATTTAAAACTCACAAACGTCTAGTAATAAGGTAAATAATCTCAGCCCAAGCTTGCAACAATCTCAACAGAACAATATGAGATTTCTAATGATACTTAAGATAATGTTACTTGACAAAATGCCATTTTTTGCAGTGCATAGAGAAATGACTCCTAACAACCACCTGGGAGACCTGCTAGACACCGGACCTGCTCCCATCAAATAAACACTTAAAGCTTTCCTCTTTGAGAGAGAGGAGAAAATCAAGCTGCTTCAGATCTGAGAACATCCACAGGTGTTTCTGTCCAGTTTCAGGAAAGGAGGAAAGGAGACGGACACATCAAACAAAGAAGCTGAACGATGGACTGACCACCCCAGAGTCCAGACCTCAACACCACTGAATGGGTTTGATTACTTCAGAAAATGATCGACCAGCTTCTAAGACTGAACTTTGGAGGTGTGTCCATAGATTTCTGACAAACTGAAAGTGAGTCTCCTGAACAGAATGGATGCTGTAATGAAGGCAAAGAGAGGACGCATAAAATGCTGAAAAAAAAAGGGTTTTTTTTGTACTTTTTGGAGCTTCTGTGTAACTTTCTGCTAAATTTAAATGAATAACATACTTAAAGGCCACTTTGACTGGAAAATCCTCAAATACTGGATTACTTCAATACAACTGGGTCTCCTTTTGCCAGTAATGACGCTGATGTCATATTTAATTCATGCAGAAATTACACATTTGAAGCGGTACCATGCACGGCTTTTTCGCTGATATGGACACGTTATCAGTAAGTGTGACTAATAATAATAGTAAGCAATTCTTACGCAACTGTCAAAAATAACCTTTTCTCCCCAGTTAATCTTGTCCATTTTCATCCACCCAGAGAAAGCGAGACCAGTCATGCTCTCCTGGCCACTGACGGCTGGAATGGAGCTGGGCGATGGAGCAAATGCTCACATTGGTTATGCAACTCAAGAACCCGAATGTTTCAATCTGACTTCTCAGCCCAGAATCAACTGCGCTCCAAATTCAGCCCAGTTTGGAACCAACTCAAGGCCTACACTAAGAAATAAAGGTGCCAAGTGATTTTTCCTTGAACTGTAAGCCAAACCAGAAACCACTTAGAGGCTTTTATTGTTAAGAATACAATACTCATACATTCAGTGGGAATACAGAGGAAGTTTAGGGAGAGAACAACTGTTTTCATCAGACATGGGCAAGCAAGGCTTGTCACAAGCATACAAGTAACATGATCTTTAATCTACATGTAGTTCTATATGATCCGTTTTCACTTCTTTAAGACATTAATTACACATTATTAACATTTCAAGATATATTTCTGAGGATATTAGATATAAGATAATCCACTTGCAAGGAGAACGGAAGGAGGCTTCTACACTGTAGACTGGGGTTCAATCCCCACCTGGGCAAACACCCTACACTATACCAGTAAGAGTCCTTGGGCAAGACTCCTAACACCGCCTTGGCCTGCCTGTGTAAAATGATCAAATTCTAAGTCGCTCTGGATAAGAGCGTCAGCCAAATGCCATAAATGTAAAGGAGAAAGCGCTTAAAGCTTTCATCTCTGAGAGACAGGAGACAATCAAAACTGAATAAGTGACAGCAGAAGTTTCTGAAACTGGACTCCCGAAAATAATATAGAAGTAAATGAGAACCCATAACAACCACCTGGAAGACCTGGTAGACAGCAGAACAGGTGAACAGAACTCAAAGCTTTCCTCTCTGAGAGAGAGGAGAAATTCAAGCTGCTTCAGATCTGAGAACATCCACAGGTGTTTCTGTCCATCCGTCCACTGTGAGAAGACCACTCAGCGCTGTGGGTCTGAAAGGACGTGTAGCTGTTCAAGAAGAACCTCACTGAGAAAAGGAGACGGACACATCAAACAAAGAAGCTGAATGATGGACTGACCGCCCCAGAGTCCAGACCTCAACACCACTGAATGGGTTTGATTACTTCAGAAAATCATCAACCAGCTTCTAAGACTGAACTTTGGAGGCGTGTCTGCAGGTTCTTTGAAGAACTGAAAGTGAGTGTCCTGAAAAGAATGGAAGACCAAGAGTGGACACACTGAATACTGAAACAAATGTACAATATACATAGTTGCTTGGGTTGTGTTTTCGTTTAATGTAAGTCAATGGAACCAGATTCAGTTTCTTTTTGTCCAGTCAATAATGAAAGTACAAGGACAATTGGCACCAAATTAGGTCTAAATTTGAAAAACGAGGTATTGCTCCGATAGCAGCAACACACACACACACACACACACACACACACACGCGCGCGCGCACACACACACAGGGGCCGCATGAACTGAGTGCTGGAGTTTCATATTCACACCGCAGGAAGAGATGAAGACCACCAGCTGGCACACACATACTTATATATATGTGTGTGTGTGTGTGTGTGTGTGTGTGTGTGTGTGTGTGTATGTG
>NC_051231.1:30960048-30977548 GCF_015220715.1 Pygocentrus nattereri | reverse complement strand
GGGTAGAAAACTGGGGAAAAACACAAAATTTTAAAGCTCTATTATTTTAAACTACTCCTTTTACATTCATCGTATGATATGTTTGTTATTTATGCTAAAGCAATGAACTAAAATATGTTGGTTTTATTTGCAGTTGCATTTATACTGAGCAAGTACATGCTGACCCTGTTTAACCGAATGGAGACGTATGGCATTAAATTCATTCAGTGATGAAAATAAAGATGTGATAGAACGACTATAAATGTCCTGTCAATAGTCCAGTTCTGCGCCAGTATCTCCGTAGTTTTTTGATTCATCAGTCGTGGGGTGGAGGTTAGGGAACCACCCCTGTGACCGGACGGTTGCCGGTTCGATCCCCACCGGCTGACAGTCCATGACTGAAGTGCCCTTGAGCAAGACACCTAACCCCCAACTGCTCCCCGGGCACCATGGATCGGGCTACCCACTGCTCCGGGCAAGTGTGCTCACTGCCCCTAGTGTGTGTGTTCACTAGTGTGCATGTATGTGGGTGTTTCACTGCACGGATGGGTTAAATGCGGAGGTCTAATTTCACAGTGTGCCAACAAACACAGTGACAGATGGTGGTAAATTCTAATTCAACCTAAATAAAAGCATCTGAACTGATTTTATTCCATTCACATGATTACTTTGATTGAAAGAATTGTTTATTCAACCTGTATATTTAGGTTGAATAACAGTAGTTCATTGACTTGTTACCACATTTTTTAGGTTGAACTGAAGAACCAGTTTTACAGGCCACCTTCCTTAAGCATAGTCGGCCGTGTAACGTACCCAGATCTATTATTTTGAACACAATGCCTGTTTGGGAGTGTTCAGAGCTGCGCACACAAGATTAAGAAATTCCCGGACACTTTAACTTTCATGGGAACAGAAATGTCCGTTTTCAGGCAGTTTATTGGTTGCGTTCATTTAAATGAGGCATTCTTTCAACGCCCTGCCTGCCAAGAATGATTCAACTGTACCACTTTGGTGCTTGTGAGCAGAAGCAGGTATTTCATTATGCATTTGATGCAGTTTGGTTTTGCACAAAGCAAATTCATCCTTCTTATTTTTCCTGAATTTTGTCCTGGAAGGAGATAAAGACTATTTAAGACCTGGTGTTGAAGAGGACTAGATTTTGTGGGATTTAGGTCTTGATCCACTCTTGACTTGGTCTTTGACTTATTATGGTCTTGGACTTCTTTTGTGCTGAACAAAGGCAGCTTTGAGTCTCGGTTCCTCTCAGTGGTTCTTCCTCGAGTTCTTAAAGAGTTTCTCCTTTTGAGCCCTGGCTCTTCTTCATTCTGCTTCCATTTGTTCCTAAGAAGTTTCTTCTTTTGAGTCTTTGTTCTTCTCAGTGGTTCTTCTTCATGCTCTCAGGGGGGCTTTCTATAGAGTCTTGGTTCTTCTCAGTGGTTCTTCTTCATGCTCTCAGGGGGCCTTGTATAGAGTCTCGGTTCTTATCAGTTGTTGTTCCTCATGTTTTTAGGGGGGATCTCTCTTCTAGTCTTGGTTCTTCTTAATTCATGTTCTTAGAGAGTTTCATCTTCTGAGTCTTTCTTAGTACTTCTTTCTCATATAATGTGAGTTTTAGGCCCAGTCTGACAGGTGCTGACTGAAGCTCAGCCATCATTTGATGTACAGTATGTGTGAGTAGTGATGCCAAATGAGGTCTACTTGAGTGATTGAACGAGCACATAGATATGTGTCAAAACATTTTTGAGTGGTCTCACCAGAAGGGAACCCTCAGGGCCTGCTTACTGACTTCTGGAAACTAAAAAATACACGTCTGCAAATTTTATTCAATAACATCATGCTTTTACTGAAGCTCTGCAAGACTACAGAACTACTAGTCTTATTGTTAAGTTCTGAATGGAAGCAAAAGGGTTCAATTCTTCAGACGGCTGTCATTCTTATGTTGGCTATCAACATAATAACAAATCAAGCATCACTTTTTGGTTTCCAGTGAGTGGGACCCGTTTTGTGAGAAAAAAACTCCCTCTAGACCTTCAGGGAGTTCTAGATATGTCACCGACTGAATACGGGCTTCTGGCAAATGAATGGAAAGGAAAACAGCAGCAGCAACTCTGCACCAGCCTCCCTACTGAAGGACTCACTGTGAAACTGCTACAAGGTAAAATATATATATCTGTCACAAACTTCAAGTATCACATGGAACATCTTCTAGAAACTTTAGAAATCTGTTTAATCTAGACCTGAAATCTTTTTGGATTTTTTTTTTCTGGCACCACCTTAAATAGAACATCACTTCTGCACCATTTAAGGTGGAATGGAAAGTTCAAACAAGAAAGGTGACTTAAGCTTTACCAGAAAGTGTTCATGCAACGCCCAAATTGAAGGTCTAGCACTAACAGTCACAGTTCACTAGTGGAAAGAAGCACATTTGTGGGCAGAGCCTGGACAGACCAATTGAAAGGAAGCCTACAGATCACTTAAGTGTCTTGTTATTTGTGGCTGTTTGCATGTATGATGAGGTTAAGGAAGCATAAAAAGGCAAAAACATGCTGAGAAAATGCTGTGTTGTTAACAATGCGCACTTTTCCAGCTCAGTTGCTATGAAAAATCTCCCTCTCTCTGCAGGGGTCCGCGGTCCCGGCCGTGCTCACATGATGTATGATCTCAAACCCGATCATTACTCACACACGAACGCACTCGCTCTCCGCTGCATCCTGGAAACACCTTCTCCGCACCTCTGCAGGAAAGACAAACGATTACACGAGCGTTTCCTTTTTCCTCCAAGCTCTGACTCACTCTCTCCTGCAGGCCTGTCACGCTTTTTATTTGTCCAGCGCTTTTGTGTTTGACTGATGACGCGATACTACCAAAGCTTTTTATAGAGGGGCCTTCATTAGACCCCTTTCTGATTTGGTAAAGTTGGGCTAATGTGGCAAAAACGTGACACTGCATGAAGACATAGATGAAGATGTTTACGCATTATGATACAGTCGTTGTAAAAGGCGGAAAATACATGGTACAATATAATGCATGCAATTCAACATTTGCAAAAATGACTTAGAAAGTTACAGGAGGAAAATGTCTTCGCCTGTTGTTTCCTGGCTCTTTATAACTAAATGTGCCCTTTTACAGTACAGTACAAGTACAAGCTATTCATTTTTCAGAATCAGGGAAAAAAACAGAAAAAAATGCACAAGAGGTAAGCCTGGGAGATGTTTGGGTTATTTTTGCTGCCTTATGGATCATTTCTTTGATTGTTATTTTTGATTTAATGTGAGAAGACAAAGTGTTATTTATCTGTTATAGGATGTTTCAGAAGATGAGTGGGTTTGAATGGGGTGACAATTATCACAGCCTCTTTAAATTGACTGCCATTAAACTTAAATGGCTAAAGCATCAGAATATACTGCAAAGTTAGGAGGGACAGCAGTCCGTTTAATTAGCTGGAATGTCAGAGGACTAAACAGACCAGTTAAAAGAACTAGGATATTTGGCCACATGAAAAGGTTAAACACACAATTTGCGCTCTTGCAGGAAACAAATGTGCGTATAGTAGATCAAATTAGACTTCACTCAAACGTGAGTAAATCATCCGATTTCAAAGTATCATATTTTTACAACCGCGAGGCGCCGAGGAACCAATCACAATCCGATTGTAAGAGGAGGTCATAGAGTTTCTGGCTGTCAGGGGAAGACGGCTCCTTCAGTCTGGGAGGAGATGAGCCCCCTGAGCAGAAAGCGTTCTACGTTCTCCTGTTCAATAAGAGTGAATCCGTCACTGATTTTCGTGGGCAGCGAACCTCCAACAGCTCAGAGCGTTCGGCGTTGGCTCCACAGCACAGGATGATCTCCGAAATCGCGCTGAAAGTGCCGTGAGCGCGGAGACATCCGATACGTTCAATCGAGTACAGGATGAGCTTGACTGTGTGAAATAAGTCGTTTTGAAATCGGATGAATCTTTTTGAGTTACCCTGTATTGTGTTCATCAAATCCCAGCTTAGCAAGTTGCAGTAAGAAACACTGCAAATGACATTCAGCTAATTCCATGCAGTGAAGTAACGCAGGCTGTATGTGAATAAATATCAGTGCTTTGGGGTAGAGCGAGTGCTCTGGTCAGCGAGCTGCAGAAAGCCTCGAACTGAGCCCTCGACCACTTCACATTCTGGGAAATCATTGGAGGGGCATCACCCCAAAGTGTGAAAACTGCTGACAGGAAGCCACGAGTCCATCAGCTCTCACTGCCACTGCTGTGGCTTAAGGTCAACATGAATGGGAAATCATAAGACGTTTTCCTTCCGTGATGTATTTCTGAGCCCTTACTGTCCACAAACCGGCGAGCTCGGCATGCCGTCACACGGCACACAGAGAGTTACTGGAGGAGGAGGAGTGTGGTCAGTGCTGGAGCCGTGTGGAGCCGAGACGATGACCTGACTTTCAGGATTGACTCTGGATCAAACTGAACCGACGCAGGTGGGGAAACAGCCACAGAGGAGTTTACAGCTGCTCAGGAGAGAAGATTAAGAGACCCTTATTAGTCCCACAACGGGGAAATTTCACCTCCGCATTTAACCCATCCATGAAGTGAAACACCACATACACTCTAGTGAGCCACACACACACACACACACACACTAGGGGGCAGTGAGCACACTCGCCTGGAGCGGTGGGCAGCCAATCTGCAGCACCCGGGAGCAGTTGGGGGTTAGGTGTCTTGCTCAAGGACACCTCAGTCATGTGCTGTCGGCTCTGGGGGGCAAACCGGCGACCTACCAGTCACGAGGCTGGTTCCCTGACCTCCAGCCCATGACTACCCGCCTGCAGAAGGGTCTGTCTGCAGAGTGCAGGACAGGTGTAGGGGAAGACCTGCTCTTCGCGATTTACCTGTCACAACAGTGTGGGCAAGCTGTCCAATCAGAGCACAGAGGGCTCATTGGGGGGCAAGGCTTAAAGACACAGGAGCTCTAAGAGAGCGTTTCAGACAGAGGGTGAATAGAGATTACAGTGAGAGGAAAATATGAAACGTGTTCTTGAGGAAGGTCCTATGAAAAAGTCTACGTCAGATTGATGACGTGTTCTTAAACTACAGAACTGTTCTCACCTTTGTGCTCTTGAGTCACGTCAAATTTATTTGTAGCACTTTTTACAACTGATGTCATCATAAAGTTTCACAGAATTCCAGAAAAGACAAAGTTTTAACATGAATGTAAAACCCCCGGTGAGCAGGCCAGGGGCGATGGTGGCAAGGAGAACCTCCCACAGAGCTGAGGAAGAAAACTTGGGAGGAACCAGGCTCACAAGGGGGGGACCCACCCTCCTCTGGTCAGACTACATAAAGAGTTATTATACTACTAATATTAATAGCAGTAGTGTTAGTAGTAGGAATAGCTGGGAGTCTATGAAAACATCAGTGTAGGGTGGGCAGCTAGTCCAAGGCAGATTGCGGTAGCTGGGGTGTGGGCAGCTGGTCTGTTGGGTAGTCAGTCATCCTTCAGTGTCCGGCTGGACAGGCAGGCGGTCATTTACTCGGAAAAGTGTATGTAGACTCTGAGTGTGTGTAGACTCTGAGTGTGTAGACTCTGAGTGTGTGTAGACTGAGTGTGTAGACTCTGAGTGTGTGTAGACTCTGAGTGTGTAGACTCTGAGTGTGTGTAGACTGAGTGTGTGTAGACTCTGAGTGTGTAGACTCTGAGTGTGTAGACTCTGAGTGTGTAGACTCTGAGTGTGTGTAGACTCTGTTCTTACCTAAGAACAAATTCCAAATCGGAAAACACTGCTGAATGTCGGAATCTTAGTGAAAACTGTGTGAGTGGGATTAAAGAAGGGATTTCTTCTTAAGAACAGTTGGTGAATGAGGCCCGTTGAAAATGACCATAAAAAGATCCCCTTTAAGACTAATTTCCCCCTCCTGATGTTGTGTGGAGTTCCTCAAGCAAAATATTAAGCATCAAATTGTCCAGCACATGTTGCAAATTTTGCTGCTTTTTTGTTGATTTTCCAGAAAGACTGTCATCAGATCATTATCACTGATTTTGGTATAAAGACATTACTCCTGTTGCCAGTTGTTGCTTTTTTTTAGCTGAATTTGCTGATATACTTGTTGCTTCTGATCACAGTGTGGACATTTTCTGTACGTCCTCATTCCAGAGTGAGCAACGGACATAATGCCAAGGCAGCGATTCGTTTTTGGACTGATGCACACACACACACACACACACACACACACACACACACACACACACACACTGCTGCGCGGTGACATAATCAAAACTCAGAATGTTTAAAAACGTCAGCTCCTGTTATTAAAGAGGTTAAAGTGGAGCTCGTCATCTCTGACCTCGCCTCTGTAGAAATGCAGGGCTACAGAACTCTGTCCCTCTTCAGCTGCGGGGCTGCGCTGCGCTCACTGACGGGTGTTTGAAGTCAGGACGGTTAGTGAAAGCTGTGGGGTTTAATCACGGCGCTCTGCCTCGGGGCTCAGCAGACGGCCGACACCTGGAACACAGCGCAGCTCTGCAGGCAGCGCAGTCACTCTGAGTTTAGAGCCGAGGAACGAGGACAAGCAGGAGCTCAGCCTGGCTGACAGAACACTGGAGGGACTGAGAGGAGCACATGCCTGGGCCTCGCGCTGACACACACACTGACACACACTCACACACACTGACACACACACACACACACACACACACACACACACACACACACACACACACTGACACACACTCACACAAACACACACTGACACACACATTCACACACTCACACAAATACACACTGACACATACACACACACACACACACACCCACACACACAGACACACACAAGCACACACACACACACACATATTCACACACTGACACACACATACTCACACACATTCACACACACACACACTGACACACACACACACTGACACACACACACTGACACTCACAAATACTGACACACACACGCACTGACACACACAAACACCCACACACACACACAAAACCATACACACACACTGACACACGCATTCACACACTCACACACACAGACACACACAAGCACACACACACACACATTCACACACTGACACACGCATTCACACACTCACACACACAGACACACACAAGCACACACACACACACATTCACACACTGACACACACATACTCACACACATTCACACACACACACACTCACACAAACACACACTGATACATATACACACACACACACTGGCACACACACACACACACACACACACACACACTGACACACACACACACTGACACACACATACTCACACACACACATTGACACACACATTCACATACACACACTTACACACACTCACACTGATACACACACACACACACATTGATATATACACACACACATGCACACTGACAACACATTGTCAATCAATCTGAAGAACAATTTCACCAAAGAAACACTTAAGCATGAAATGGTTTGTATAGCTCACAGTTCTAAACAGAATCGTTGTCTTTACTAAAGAACACTTGGAAAACCATCTTTTTTAAGAGTTCATGAGATTTTATTCCAGCTAATTTTGGCTCATTTCATCATGAAATGTTCTCTAAGTGAAAGTAAGTTAACACATTCCACAGAGAACAAACCGAAATATGACTTTAGTACATCATTTCAAGTTGGAGGATCACTTAGTATCACGCAGGACATCATCATTTGACCAACTGTTGCATATGTTTATATATCACTGCTGTCAGACCAAACCACGTATCTCAATTTTCCATTTTTCAGTTTTTGACATCATTTGAAAAAGACTGTTGTCCTTTACATTGTGTGTAATGTTCATGATGAATGGACCAAAAGAAATGGAAATGGAAAGTCTGGTTCCATTGACTTCCATTAAACGTAATGCAGGTCTTTTTTCTCCTGTAAAGACGTCATTTTGGAGATATGCGGTTTCGTTCCGACAGCAGAGATACGCACAATTTCTACAAATACACACATATAAATTTGTTAAGACACAGTAAGTCAGTGACGTGTGTCAATCTTAGAGGATGTATAAATCACATCCTTTAACTGTGAGAGACGCTGTAGGAAACTACTGGATTACGCTGTGATGCACTTTAATTCTGCGCTGAGCTGCTAAACTTCACTAAACTTCACCACGTCTGAAAACAGAGCTCGGAACATTTCATCAGCTTCGAGGAGGAAAACGCAGAGAGAGGAAGATGGGAGTGGCCCTGAATACACAGAGCATTTCTGGGACAGAGAGAGAGAGAGAGAGAGAGAGAGAGAGAGAAAAACCTTGGATTGACAGAGAAGAAGGGAGAAGAAAACTGTGAAAGAAAGAAAGAGGAGAGGGATGGAAAGAAAAAGGAAAGAAAGAGAAAGAGGGGAGACCTTGAAGTATGAGAGACCTGGAAGAAAAAAGTATGAGAGAGACAAAAAAGGAATAAAGGGAAAGAGAAAGGACAGGGAGAGAGAGAGAGAGAGAGAGAGAGAGAGAGAGAGAGAGAAAGAAAGTAGAAAGAGAGGGAGGAAAAGAAAAAGGAAAGAAAGAGAGAGACTTTGGATGAGAAGAGAAAAAGAGTGTGAGAAAATATGAAAGTGAAATGAAGAAAGAGAGAGGGAAAGAGAAAGGAGAAGGACAGTACAAAGAAAGAAAGAAAGAAAGAAAGAAAGAAAGAAAGAAGAAAAAGAATCAGAGCCAGAAAGAGACAGAAAGGGACAGAGTGCCCTCTGAGAGAGCAAGTGTAGAGAGATAGAAGTCTAGAAGAAATAGAAAGGAAGAGCGAGAGAAAAAAGAAAAAGAAAGAGAAGAGAGGTGGAAGAAAGAGAGGTAAGAGAAGGAACGAGAAATAAGCAAAGACAGAAAGAAGAGGAGATAGAAGAAAGTGGAGAAAAAAGAGATAGACCAAAAGAGAAAGAAGAAGAGAGACAGAATGAGAGGAGGAGAGCAGTAGCGGGACAGCATGAGCAAGGATAGAGAAGGAGAGAGAGAGAGAGTGAGAGAGAGAGAGAGAGCGAGAGAGTGAGAGAGAGAGAGAGAGAGAGTGAGAGAGAGAGAGAGAGAGAGATAGTGAGAGAGAGAGAGAGAGAGAGAGAGAGAGAGAGATATAGGGCCACATCAGTTTAAAAGAGCCACCGTCCAGACTGTGTACCGCCTTCAGTGGTATTTAATCCCGTGTTTCTGATCTGAGGTCAGCTGATTCCTCCTATATTCTCCTGAATAAAAGTGATTCTATAGCGGCTGGAGCTGCTCCAGGATCAGCACTGCTGCTCTAAGGCCTGTCATATACATCAGGCCAAGTTGAGGCCTGTGCTGAGAGCGAATAAATCAGCCTTCGCTTGACGGGGCAATTTTTACGTGTCAGCTCACATCACTGGCACCTCATCACCTCGCCATTGAGAAGCAGTGATAACGCTTCCAGCAGATGATGTATCGGATAAAAATAACGCTCAAATTATCGCTTCTCCGGGCGTTGTTGGCAGAGATTTTATAGCTTTAGGATGTTCCTGACCCTGCCCGTCCTAAACTGCACACATCTGACAGGGATGACACACTTCGACCCAGCCCTGATCTCCACCTGAGTTACTGCTGAAGACACAGCTGATCCCAGATCAGAGTTAAGATCTGCTGCAGGTGACAACCTCATTAAAGTGAAGGGCTTGGTTAAGAATCAAATGTGCACAGTTACCCCGAATGTAGTCGATCAGCCAAGACATGTTCAGGGCCTGGAGTTTGGTTCTCTCCAATGGAGGAGAAGGAAAATAAAGCCACTGTTCCATTGCACAGAACGGCTCGCCTTGACCTGATTCTACTCGCTTTCAGGCCTAGCTGCTTCGCTTTCCACTGCAGATATAATAACTGCTCAATGAAGCTGATCGTCATAGAGATTCCACATAAAAGTGCAAAGAAAGATTTTCGCTCAGAAAGGCAGAGTTTATCAAAAACTACGTCAGAGACCATCAGACACTACGTCAGAAACCATCAGACTCAAGATGGTTGCTCAAAGGCAATGACGAGGGTACGCTATCCTGGTAGCTAATGTTAGCATATGTGTTTAGCGATTCTCTCTGAAGTGTTTTATGTCACCTTTTGGTATCGGTTCAGGTGGAGCCTGGATGGAGGTAGTACCACAAATAGAATCTGGTACCAGGTACAAGATTTGCCTAGTGGAAAACCAAAAAAAGCAACTGGAGTCGAAAAATGTGTCTCCTAACAACCACCTGGAAGACCTGGTAGACACCAAAACTGCCCCCATCGGATAAACAGCACTTACAGCTTTGATCTTTGAGTGTGTTTACATGCACAATCGGATTTCCGCAGTTGTCTGTTTATGTAAATGGTCATGTAAACAGCACACTCCGATTTCTTAGAGTAAGGTCTAGAAATCTGATCAAGAAATCCGATAAAGAGAGCTGGATTTTAACGTTTACACATGTTTACGTTATGTTTACGCCACGTTTAGGTCAAGTCTCTTTTTTATTGGCTGGTTGCAAAGCTGAAATCTGAATACTGTCTGACTCACGTAGACCCAGAGTTTTTCCATTATCTGATTACTCAAGTGCGTATAAACGCATTGATCGGATTACAAAATCTGATTTTCTGCAGTTATCGGACTACTAAGTGCATGTAAATGCACTCTTTAAGAGAGAGAGAGGAGAAAATCAAGCTGCTTCAGATCTGAAAACATCCACAGGTGTTTTTGTCCATCCTTCCACTGTGAGAAGACCACTCAGCGCTGTGGGTCTGAAAGGACGTGTAGCTGTCCAAGAAGAACCTCACTGAGAAAAGCAAGCGTTTGCAAATCAAGCAAAGAAGCTGGAGACCTCAAAGTCATTAAATGTGTTTGAGATTACTCAAACTGTGAGAAGCAGAAAGTGCTAAACCAATGGTCACCAACTCTGGGCCTTCCAGAAGAGTGTAGGTGTAACCACAATCTGCCAGCTTGTTACCTTCAGAAGTCTTTGACTGGTGGCATTAGATGCACTGGTGTTCACTCTTAGCAAAAAGGGTTCTACATAGTGCCAAAAAAGGGTTCTTTGGCTTGTAACAACAGTGAAACCCTTTTGGGTGCTACATAGAACCCCTTTCAAAAAGTCAAGACCTTGTATTAAATTATAGGGCCTAGTGGGGCCTGTAAGACCCCGGTTACACCACTGCTTCTTTAGTTTTGTATTGGAGCTTTGAGCCCAGGGTGACTAACAAACAGCTGAAGCTTCTATTCCAGCTATTAGCATGGTGCTAACTGCATCATCACAAACTCTCCTCAACCTGAATGGGGTTGTTCAGTAACTGCTAATAGAGTTGAGAGTTTTCTGACTCAGTGGTAAAACGGTGGTAGTCATCTTGAAGCCTGCACTTCTGTCCATTGTATGTTGGCTGATTGAACAGATTTAGGAGAAACCGTCTAAATTCGCCTTTCAACAAACTTTGGCTTTAATGCTCTGCCAAATGAGCTGCTAATAGCGCTCTGTGCTAATCGCAGTCACCGCTGACGGCCTTTATTGGCAGCGTACACCTCTGCTGATTTATAGGCTGAGGCTAGGAAATAGCACCAAGGCTTAAAAACCAACGCCCTCGTAACCCCCCAAAAAAACACACCCACTTCATTGCTTCATACCCGTAAAAATTCAAATAAAAACAGCCCCGATAATAAAAAACATGCTATGAATGATTGCTTATGAAGTTTTATGTTCAGTATTAAAATGCTGAGGGTAACTGAGTTTGTCACTTTTCTGGACGCCAGTCTCACTAAAGTGGGGTCTAAAGGGTTCTCATGGTGGTACGTTATGGTCTCAATATACAGAGAACAAAGTGGAGGTCCTTATATTAGAATCATGTTGTGATTATATAGTGATCACACTGGTATTATATAGAGGTATGTATGTTCTATATAAAAGCAAGTTCATTGTTATAGCAACGACATTATCATTATATTATAATTGTCTCAAATCTATTGAAAGACGTGTGATGTAACGTGTTTCTGATAAAATAACTAAAATGAGTGAAGCCACAAGGTTAAAGTCCATAAACGCCTGCCAACTCAATGTAAACAGACCTAAACTGTTTACCAGAGGATCAAAATGATGCTCCTTCTACCATCTGATGATCTCCTAACTCTGTGCTTTGGAGAAAAGGAAAAGCTCCTGATGGATTGTGCCTTCCTGCTGGCTCTTTAGTGTTTGGCATTCAAACACTGGCCTTAAAAGCTGTAGAATTAAAAGCTCTTACTGCAAATTAACCCGTCACGCTCCACTTACAAAAGCGCTGTAATTACAGAATAGTTGCCTTGTACCATCAAAGCACAGCCTTGTGTTACGGATATGGCTAACATTTTGCTGCTAATGACATAGATGTCATTACATTATAAGGCCAGTGGGCCAAGCACTGCTCCTGGAGGCGTACGCTGTTTACTTCCAACCCTAATCTAATACACCTGCCTCTAATCCTCAGAGGCTCCCAAAGACCCTGATTACCTGGATCAGGTATGTTAGTCTGGAACCAAACCCTGCATGATGGTAGATCATCAAGAGCGAGGCCGGGCACCTCTGATTAGGGCATACGGGTCCAAGGTATCTCAACAGATGCTTAGAAGATTACAGAGTGTCAAATCACGAAGTGAGCATGACTTCAGTGGCAAAGCATTCACAAACAGAAAGTCGTCTTACTGTCATTGAGCCTCTATTGTCCTAATATGGTCATCTACAGGCAAAGTTTCCACTGGACATAAAAAAAACCCACTAAAACTGCATTGCCTTCATCTTTAAAGTTATAACTGTTATAATTCAGATGATAGAAATAAAAGAAATGGTTGATTAGCATTGATTCTACTTGCATTGCAAGTAGAACTACGTCACTGATGTATGGAACAGCAGGCTACACACATTTCCTTGTTTACACTGCAATAATTTATATATTTACACCACACTCATTTCCATGGTTACACTACAACCGTTTCCATATTTACACCACACTCATTTCCATGGTTACACTACAACCGTTTCCATATTTACACCACACTCATTTCCATGGTTACACTACAACCGTTTCCATATTTACACCACACTCATTTCCATGGTTACACTACAACCGTTTCCATATTTACACCACACTCATTTCCATGGTTACACTACAACCATTTTCATGTTTACACCACACTCATTTCCATGGTTACACTACAACCGTTTCCATATTTACACCACACTCATTTCCATGGTTACACTACAACCGTTTCCATATTTACACCACACTCATTTCCATGGTTACACTACAACCGTTTCCATATTTACACCACACTTATTTCCATGGTTACACTACAACCGTTTCCATATTTACACCACACTCATTTCCATGTTTACACTACAACCATTTTCATGTTTACACCACACTCATTTACATGGTTACACTACAACCATTTTCATGTTTACACCACACTCATTTCCATGGTTACACTACAACCATTTTCATGTTTACACCACACTCATTTCCATGGTTACACTACAACCATTTTCATGTTTACACCACACTCATTTCCATGTTTACATTACAACCTTTTCCATATTTACACCACACTCATTTCCATGTTTACATTACAACTTTTTCCATATTTACACCACACTCATTTCCATGTTTACACTACAACCGTTTTCATATTTACACCACACTCATTTCCATGTTTACACTACAACCATTTTCATATTTACAGTACACTCATTTCCATGTTTACACTACAACCATTTTCATGTTTACACTACAACCATTTTCATGTTTACACTACACTCATTTCCATGTTTACACTACAACCATTTTCATGTTTACACTACAACTTTTTCCATATTTACACCACACTCATTTCCATGTTTACACTACAACCGTTTTCATATTTACACCACACTCATTTCCATGTTTACACTACAACCGTTTTCATATTTACACCACACTCATTTCCATGTTTACACTACAACCGTTTTCATATTTACAGTACACTCATTTCCATGTTTACACTACAACCATTTTCATGTTTACACTACACTCATTTCCATGTTTACACTACACTCATTTCCATGGTTACACTACAACCATTTTCATGTTTACACTACACCCATTTCCATGTTTACACTACAATCATTTCCAGTTATGCTTATATTCATTGTGTTTAAACTACCTCATTGCACCTGCTCTCATATCAATACAAGAAACCTGCCTTACATGCTGGGTAAATATGCAAATAGGTATATTTCTATTCCTACTCTCTCATACTTTACATCTGTCTTTTATATCTATTTTTATATGTCTATCCATCCATCCATCCATCCATCCATCCATCCATCCATCCATCCATCCATTCAAGTAGTATACTTATTTCCATGATTACACCACATCCATTTACTTATTTATACTATATCCCTGCCCATGGCTAAGCTTCACCTTTGCTGAAGGGGAGCTATTATACTTTTCCAGTTTATCCCTTTCTGTAAGTGTGTTATATAGCTTTTTGTGCAGGTCTACAAAACTGAAAGTTCACGCCAGAGGGAGAAACTCTCTCCCACAGAAACCACTTGTCTCAGCTGTGTTAAATGCCTTGATGGAATTCCTTTTTCCTTTGTTACAAGATGACAACAACAACCTTGTAACTCAGTCCTTACTGCCCGCCTACCGGCAAGCTCGGCCCACCCTCACACAGCACACGGCAGCTACTGGAGGAGGAAGAGTGTGTCCAGTGTTGTAGCCAACTGGAAATGCTGACCTGACATTCAGGATCAAACTGATATGGCAGAACCAAAGCCGCTGGAGAAACAGCCACAGCCTCAGGAGAGAAGAGTCTGTCTGCAGACTGTAAGACAGGGGCGGAACACGCAGGAACAGAACCACTCTGGTGGTTGACCAATCAGAGGAGACTGAGCTCATCAGGGGTGTGGGGAGACACAGGAGGTCTAACAGAACGTTTCAGACAAAGCTCTACATCTTGAGAAAAGTAAGAACATCTGATTGATACATCTACATTTATTCTAGAAGACCCCAAAAATAAAATGATGAACATTGAAAATAAGCATAGTAGGTCCCCTTTGACATCCATGTCCATGGTTTTGCCACATCCATTTCTATGGAAGCTTCCACAGAATTCACTATCAAGGAACAGAAGTATGGAAGTCATTAGATATAAGGATTTAATCTTGGAGTATGCATTACAGGATACATGGTTCATAAACTGACTCAGACAGCCAATGTTTGCTGATGTCAAATTAGCTTTCCACAATGGTAAAGTGACTAAAGTCTAACAACCACCGAACACAAACATCAGTCCAGGTGCATAATTAGGTTTCCATATTTCTGTTTTTTTTTTTTTTTTTTTTATGTGCTCCTTATGGGTGTTCCTTATAGCCGTATGCTGATCCAAGGTTGCTTTCACAGTTTATTAAACAAGTAAGGTGAGAACTTTGGGTTGAGAAACCTGACTGAAAGCCACTGTTAACTGGACACCCAGGAGTTACACCTGACTAGTCTCAACAAGTCCCAGCCATTGTGAATTTCATGCCGATGTCTGGATTCGGTAAAACAGGTCTTCGGAAAGGAGAGCCAGTCTGATTGGTTGAGCTCACCAGACTAGAAGGAAGTCAGTAAAATATCACCTTCTTACATTTTTATGATTGTTTGAATTGGCATTAGAAAATGTCTAGCTTGTGTTTGAATTCAATTCCCTTGGATTCCCTTGGCATAATGCAGTCAAACGGGAGATCGAAGCTAACACCTGACTTACATACCTCAATGCCAACACCTCAAACACCATGACCTGAACCAGTATGAACTCAAATACATTATCCCCAAGAGCACAGTTCCTCTGCAGCTGGCATTTAGGGCACCCAGCCAGACTGCTAGCATCCTGGCACCAATTAGTAGCTGCCACATGAGTCGGCTAGACACCCTGGCCTGTCCTTGACACCCGTCAGCCCTGTTAAACGTCATAAAAGAGATTGAAGGATTTTGGAAGATCTTGCTCTTGATACAAGAGGGTGATTTATCCTCTGAGCAAGTTATGATGTGCTAATAGGCCTAGTGCCAGGTTACTGTGTTGTTCAAGGGCTAGGTTTACTTACAATGAAGGGGAGTTAACATGGTCACTTAGCCTGTAATGCTAAATGGCAACTTTCCCTTTCAGTCATTTTCAGCCAGCAGTGTTTGGTCAAATCTTTCCTTAATTAATGACAGGGTCTTAAAGGCTCGCGAGGGCCCGAGTGATTTGAAAATCCCTTTCCGCAAATGTACTTGGAATTTATAGCAGCGCTGGCCTGTGGTGTACTTTGGGTTTTCTGAAAAAGTGACTACATTTTTTAACATATGGTGCCAATAACAGAACACATGCTGAACACTGTAGAGTTCAACAGCGTCCCATGTAGAAATATAAAACAGGAGTAATGGATGATCAGGGATCCAGGGGGAATCAAGCCTGGCTGACGGAAATCATGGGAGAACTTAATGTTGAGCTTTTTCAAATCATACCAAGGCGTCCAACCAACACCGAAAGCTAATCTGTGTTATAAATGTTTGATCTCCTACTTGGCAGTCGTTCCATATCTTCACCATTAACCTAATATTTGACTTCAGTGCAGTAACTGAAACACTGCAACTGCTGGCTTCAGTTTTCGTTCAGTTTTATTTTTATTCTGCCTCTTTTCCAGGGAAGGTGCAACTTAAACCCACAAAATCGGATTGGCTGGATCACCAGATGCCTGGTTTCCGTAACATGAGCCCCAATAAAAGAAACAGTGTGACCATTGTATAAAACACAACAGTTACAGGTTGTCACCTGGCCTCTTTAGCAGGGTGTACAGAGCTCACCTGAGCTCGCTAAGCAGCTTGTCTAGGTGTGGCTGTAGGAAATTATGCTCCACAGGTAGGAGTCAGTAAAAGGCCCCAGGGCCCATGCATTTTCTGCCTCGAATTCCACAAGATGAAAGAGCTCCTTTGTCATTCCTATTGAACACAGTGATAACAGTGGGACACCACAGGACAGCATAAATCCGCTCCCCTGCAATTTAGCCCCGAGCCCAAGCGCTCCCTAAAATACATACAATAGCTAAGAGGAGAGAAAACAGGGGTGCCAATCTGAGCAGAAACAACCACCAATACGTAGGAAACGGTCTATTATGACTGAAAGAAAGAGTTCAAGAGGGAGTGAGATCTGGTGAGGCTAAAGGTCAGGCCAAAATTGACCTAACATGGCTAGTTTTGCTAATCATGCAAGAAAGCTAGTAGGCAGCAATAAGAATATGCAACAAGGCAAGCTACTTAATGGCTCTCAGTCTTCGTTCTCTGTTAAAACCATGCTAAAACCTTAATGAAGCCAAGCTTGTTTGGTAAAAGCAATGCAGAGTGCGGTGTTGTTGGCAAAGCTGTTAGCCACCTTAGCGTGTTTGCTTGAGATGTTCATATCCAAAGTTTTAGAAGACCCCAATTTTTCGTTATTTAATGCAATTCAAGTCGTTCAACTCCAGTGAATAGCTTGAAATGAAACGCCACCATTGGTCTACTGAAGACTGGAAGAAGGTC
>NC_051231.1:30935048-30955048 GCF_015220715.1 Pygocentrus nattereri | reverse complement strand
CAACTCTTTTAGGTTTAATCAATGGCTGATATGTTTGTTATTCTGAAGTAAAACGATAAAAACAGTAAAGTAACACAGCAGAATTAGCCAGTTAGCCAGCGAATCGGCTTCCTTGGGCAGGGAATCGAGCTGTGGAAAGCAGGGACTCTTATCTTTGGCTCATATGAATTATATTTCTTTCCCTTTTCTTTTTGTGTCATTGGAAAATATCAGCTGCTGTTTACATTGTGTGAACATTTCATGACCAACAACCAATAAAATAACCAAATAACCAATAAAAACGGTAAAATTGCTTGGAGTAATATCTTGTCTTGTTACCAAGACTTTACTCCCCCAGCAATGGAGCGTTTTAAACTGTATTTATAAATGAAATGGTTGAGAAATAGGCAGCAGATTTCATGTCAGTGCCGTAATAAATGGAGTAAAGCTGGTGTCTCAAATGGGGGGGTGTTTCTTCACCATTGTCTCCAAGTGCCCCCTGCCAGAGGCCAATGCTGCCAAATGTCCCCAGGCTGCCTATGGAAACATCACTGCATATCAAATGGTTCGCAAACTTGGACCACCGTCCGTAGCAATATGGTCCCGCATTTACACAACAATAGCCATTCTTATATACTCGCAAGAGGAGGAGCAGGGCGCAGAGGACAGCGCATGCCTTTAGGTGAACTTTGACCCCTGCTGGCTAAGAGAGTGACCTGCCCTCCCTGTGATTTACATACTAGCAGGGACCCTCAGACACAGTGAAGTACAAAGAAAAGACCATAGGGAAGCTAAAGGCTCTGGGTGAGGTACAGTGAGCGTATATGTTCCCCTGCTGCTGCATACGATCTGTATTTACACTGGAAACAGCCTGAGGGGCTCCGGAATACTAGGAGGTAAACGGTAGATTTAGACGAGTCTTAAAGATCAAGGCCTTTCAGTTTATCCCATTTATCCCAAGGGCTAGTTAATGTTCCTCTTCCACAGAAACACAAACACAGGCTTTGCTACCTGAAGACGTCCTGAAAGCTTATTTACAGCTTGCAGGAATCTCCCAGCGGTAGTACTGAAGATCCCTACCTTAAGTAAGAGCAAAAGTTAAGTTATTTCTGAAAATGTCGCTTAAGGCCAGACCACTCCGAGAAGGCCCGATCTCATCTGATCTCGAAGATGCACTTGCTTTGATTCACTTGAAGTTAATATTAACTGAAAGCGCATCCGTGCTCAAGGTTTCTCAAGGTTTCTCTAGGTTTCTCAAAGTTTCTCTAGGTTTCTCAAGGTTTCTCTAGCTTTCTCTAGGTTTCTCAAGGTTTCTCGAGGTTTCTCGAGGTTTCTCTAGGTTTCTCAAGGTTTCTCAAGGTTTCTCGAGGTTTCTCAAAGTTTCTCTAGGTTTCTCAAAGTTTCTCTAGGTTTCTCAAGGTTTCTCTAGGTTTCTCAAAGTTTCTCTAGGTTTCTCAAGGTTTCTCTAGCTTTCTCTAGGGTTCTCAAGGTTTCTCGAGGTTTCTCTAGGTTTCTCAAAGTTTCTCAAGGTTTCTCTAGGTTTCTCAAAGTTTCTCTAGGTTTCTCAAGGTTTCTCTAGCTTTCTCTAGGTTTCTCAAAGTTTCTCTAGGTTTCTCAAGGTTTCTCTAGCTTTCTCTAGGTTTCTCAAAGTTTCTCTAGGTTTCTCAAGGTTTCTCTAGCTTTCTCTAGGTTTCTCAAGATTTCTCTAGGTTTCTCAAGGTTTCTCGAGGTTTCTCGAGGTTTCTCTAGGTTTCTCAAGGTTTCTCTAGGTTTCTCACGGTTTCTCTAGGTTTCTCAAAGTTTCTCTAGGTTTCTCAAGGTTTTTCAAGGTTTCTCAAGGATTCTCTAGGTTTCTCAAGGTTTCTCTAGGTTTCTCTAGGTTTCTCAAGGTTTATTGGCTAGCTGAGCTTACCATGAACATTAGCTTAGGTAGCAGAGGCGGCTTCTTAGAACAAATTCTGAAAAATACTTTGAGCAACTTTAAGTTAACATTCTCCTTACATAAAGAATGTCCAGGCCCAAGGCTTTGCTTATTAGCGCCCTAAGCTAGCTCATTAACCTGCAAAGAAAGAAATCGGGACACCCTACCCCTAGACGTGAAGACGCAAAACAGAAGGACAAGGACTAAGTGGTGGAGGGGGTGGGGGGGGGGCACTGAGATTTTAAGATGATATTCTCTTTCCAAAAAGAAAGTCCACGTTCAAGGTCTTGTTTATTAGCGCCCTGCGCTAACTCATTAGCCTGTGCTGAAGATTAGTTTACATTAGGCTAAACCCGTTAGCTTAGCGCAACCATTAGCCCAAACGATTCGGGTAAGTACTTTGAGTTATATTACGTTAATATTTGCCTTTCAGTAAGAAGGACAATGCTCATGGGCTTTTTTTAGCTTAACTGGCTACCCAAGCTGACCCTTAGCTTACAGCTGTCAGGGGCTCCCAGTAGAATGCTCCACCTTAGACTCCCTAAAAACTTCAGAATCAGAGAAGATGGTGCTAAAGTCCCAACAGACAGTATCCATCCATTCCATCCATCCATTTTCCAAGCCGCTTCTCCGTCAGGGTCGCGGGGGGGGTGCTGGAGCCTATCCCAGCGGTTATCGAGCGGAAGGCAGGATACACCCTGGACAGGTCGCCAGTCCATCGCAGGGCAGACAGACAGACACAGACAGTCACTCACACCCAGGGGCAATTCAGCACGTCCAATCAGCCTGACTGCATGTCTTTGGACTGTGGGAGGAAACCGGGGAACCCGGAGGAACCCCACGCAGACCCACCAACATCGAGTAATTCACACAATTCACCAAGTTACACGAATAAGTAACACTTCTTGAGTTAATAAGTTAAGCAACCTGCTGAACTCCCTTTGGTGGTGTTAGCAACTAACTCAGTGTTATATCATGCTTTTCTTAAATCATCTGGGCTCTCCTGATGTGTTCATGCAGAGACGCTGGTTTTTATGGCTACATCATCATAAGGGGTTTTTAAATCAGTGCAGGAATACGATTATCAGAACTATGCATACTTAGCAGAAGCCTGTTGAAATGCGAACCGCAGGTCTTAAATCATGTGTGAGTGTGAGGTGTGTCAGCGTATACAGCCTGAGTGGATGAGCCGAATATAAACACCAGGCCGGGATGCTGAGAGATGTCCTCTGGCTCGCCTCTCCGCTCAGATACTCCCCTCAGTCCCCCTTTGACCTTCGGCCCTGTGCTGTCCGCTGGACACGTGTGCATACCCTCACCTCTCTCTCTCTCTCTCTCTCTCTCTCTCTCTCTCTCTCTCTCTCTCTCTCATACACACACACTATCTCTCTTATTTTCTCTTTTCGCTCTCTCCCTTGATCTCTCTCTTTCCATCTCTCTTCCAACTTTTTCTCTCTCTTGTTCTCTCTCTTTCTGTGTCTTTATCTCTCGCTCTTGCTTTCTTTCTCTCTCTCTATCTGTCCTTCTCTCTTTTCTCCATCTTCTCTCTCTTGATCTTTCTCCTTGTTCTTTTTTCTCTCCCATCCCTCTTTCCTTTCCTTTTATGCTCTCTCTCTCTCGTCTTTCGCTCCGTCTCTCTCCTCTCTTCTAACTTTTTCTCTTTCTTCTTCTCACTCTTTGTCTCTGTCTTTCTCTCTTTCTTGCTCTGTCGCTCTCACTTGCGCTCTATTCTTTCTCTCTTTCAATCTTTCTTTCTCCCACCCTGTTTTCTCTTTCTTTCTTTTCTCTCTCTTCTCTCTGTCTCTCTCCACTCTCTCTTTTCTGTCTGACTTTCTCTCTCTATCTCTTTCTGCCTCTCTCCTATATCCTTTTGTCTCACTTTCTCTTACTTTGTCTCTCTCTCTCTCTCTTCTATATCTCTTATCTCTCGCTCTCTTTTTGTCACACTTTCTGTCTGTTCTGTCTCTCTTTCTGTCTTTCTCTCGCTTCCACACGCTCTCTCTCTCTGTCTCTCTCTCTCTCTCTGACACCACCCTCCCCCTCCCCCCTGTTTCTCTGCTCTCCATAACTAGCACCTTCTCTTTGAAGAACTCTGGCCCAGGCTGGTTCTAAGGGTGTTCTCGGGGAGACGGTGGTTGTTTGATCGATCCTCGCCCATCAGGGGGCTGGGTACAATGCCAGGTTGAAGCACAGAGGCACGCTCCCTCTTTTTTCCCTCTGTCTTTCTCTTTCTCCTGAGGAACCCAGCAAAGGGAATAACTGATAAAATGAGAAGGAAGAGAAACAGGTCCCTCCTGCTGCCCGAGTCGCCTGCTGTTTGGTGAATTATTAACGGGAAAGTCTTGTTTTTGTTCTTTCGCGTGTGCCTTTCTTCAGCACTGATGTGCCTCAGGAAGCATCTTTCACCTTGGAAAACATGGAGAATAAAAATCCCAGAGAGGCAGCGCTGAATCAAGAGAGACGGGCCTCATGAGCGGATAATGCTGGGCTGCACGATGTATCATTATCATTACCTCTACCACAGCACCTGCCTTTTTTCCCCATAATGTTAACTTAATAAATAAATTGTGCACCATATATAAGTAAATACCCCGCGACCCTGAGGGAGAAGCGGCTTAGAAAATGTGTGTGTGTGTGTGTGTGTGTGTGTGTGTGTGTGTGTGTGTGTGTGTGTGTACATAAATAAATACATGTGCAGAAAAATGCCATGTTTACATTTGTATTAACTTGTTTTTTGTCACCACAATGTATAATTTGAACTGTTGCATACGACCGTAAGCGTAAAATAAAACTACCCGAACTGTGCTCATTTATTTTTGTGTGAGGACAAGCATGACCGATTAGAACAGTCTGACACATCACCAACAAAGAAAACTATTAACGCATTTATTAAAACATTTATATTTTCTTTAATTTACTTGAATGTGTTTAAATGTTAATATTTTTACTTTCATTATGTTTTTGGCTCCACATTTCTACTTTTACTATTAAATTTTGATACACACTGTGTGTTAAGTGTTTAAGGTGTCTCTTTCTTCATTAGAAATTGGTGTCAGAAGTGGGATTGCCCCATATACAGTTTCTCTATACTTTTTCCACCTCAGGTGCAATACGATATTTTGTCCAACTGTGATAATTTGCAACTTATGCATTTAAGTGTAGGCTTTTATACACAAATCATTGCTGGCTGACAGCTCAACACAGACTCACAAAATTTCACAAGAGCGACAACAGTGTCTTAGTTCATCTCTTAACCGAGTTATGGGGAGAAACAAAATATTGTATTTGATAATATTAATTTAAAAAATCAGACTTAATTTCCCTTTTGCTGGTGGAATGGCCACTAGGGGGCCTGCAGAAAGAGGCTTCTATTTTGGAAGTGTGATGTTTCATTAGACTAGCTATCACACATTAGGCTTTCTGAGTGCTGGAAATGGAAACATAAGGACTTGCTAGTGTATCAGTTTAGAAGCTAGCTATCCTAATTGGAACTCACTGAACTCATGGGTTGTTCCCAATCTATATTTGGATTCTGTGGAGATAGGAAACAGGGTGATGATGTGGGAAGTGCGCTAGGTGGACTTAGCAGTTAAGCTTCCATTCTAACTGAGGAACAGTCTCCACAAATGGATGAAGGCCAGGGGGGACACGGCCTGCCACTTTCAAGGGCCTTATTACTGACTGAGTGTCATTTCTGACATAAGTATTAGCACCTGTCCAGACTTGGAGCAGTGCTAATTCTCATCCATAGCAACCAGACAGTCTACACAGCACTATATAGCATTTCATCTTCCAAGGCCATATGAAAGAGTCAAGAGTGAATAAAATTCATCCACATAGGAATAGCTGGCATGGAAGAAGACAACAGCATCACTATTAGCATAAGAACAATGAGACACAATTACAAAATTTGGAACACGAGAGCAATCCGAGAGATCTAGAGGCAAGATTAGGAGAAAAGGTTGGAAATTCAACCCATATCTGTTAAAGGAAGAATTAGTTTGACCAAACTTGCTCATTTTGTTCATTAACAAAGCTAGCATTTTATTTTGTAGCTATTGAGTTTTGAAAGAGTTGTTTTTTTTAACCCTGGATCAATTATTAAAATGATCAAAACAGTTAAATTGACTACTTCATTATAAACGAGCAGAGGTGGACGAAGTACACAAATCATGTACTTGAGTTAAAGTAGAAGCACCCAAGGTAAAATATTCCTCCAGTAAAAGTAGAAGTTCCTCCCTTTAGACCTCCACTTGAGTAAAAGTACTAAAGTATTTACCTTCAAATGTACTTAAGTATAAAGTAAAAGTACTAAAAGAGTAATTCTGGCTCTGATGTCCTGTTATCATTTTTATAACCAGACTGGCTTCATGAACTCATTTCAGGTGAAAGTCCTCCAGCGTCTCTCTTGGTAAACCAGTCTTTTAATAGAACGTCATTAATTAGTGACGCTGACGTCTATTAAAATGATCAGAAGCACAAAACACTGAAGGTAAACAGTTTCCATCAGGGAGAACCGAGTGGCTCTGAAATCACTTTTTACACACAAGCAAAGTTTCAGTTTCAGATTTATTTACAACTTAGTTCCAAGTTTAAGTTGAATAAAAACTGGCTTTAAACTCAGGATCACAGATGAGCTCCTTTACTATGTTGATCTGTAGGCGTCTGTTCATAAACATAAACCAGCCCAAACTCATTTAAACCAGCTCTAAAAAAAGTGACCGCTGGGCCCTGATTGGTGCTCTGGCTTTGCGCTTCTTTCGTTTTTGACATGTTACGTTTTTATACACACAGAAACCAAAAGGAACGACAGATTTCTCAAAATGTAGGAGGAAAAAGTCGGATATTAGACTCTGAAATGTAGTGGAGTGAAAGGAAAAAGCGCCCAGACTGGAGAAACTTCAGTACAGATACACCAAAAATACTAAAGTACAGAAACCAATTACATTTACTCAGTTACTCAGTTACTGTCCACCTCTGGAAATAAACTCAGCTAAATGTAAGATTATGGATGATAAAAGTATCTTTACAGGACGAAACATATTCAGTTACTGTAAGGAGAGCAGTTTTGGATATTTTGAGCTATGTTAGCATTTGTGCTCATTCATTTCCTTTCAATGCCGAACTTAAGCAGTAACACGGACTTTTTATCGTCCTGGATCCCAGCGTTCAATCGAGGACTGTGTAACAGGATCCGCAAATGGATCAAGGCCAGGCAGGACATGCCTTGCCACCGCTTCCAAGTGACTTATTACTGACCTGATATCCTTTCTGACTCAAGCATTAACACTCACCCAGGCTTAGCACAATACTAATTCTCACCCATAGCAACCAGCCTCTCCACACAGCACTGGATAGTGTTTCATCTGCCAAGGCCATTCGAAAGAGTCTGGACTGAACAGCAGGCCATGCTAAAAATGTGCCAACGTGGTGTGTTCTGGTTCTGCGCAGTCTCTTGGAGCTTGACCTTGTCACATTGGGATAGTGAAGGCATAACTAATGCGGGCTAGATTACAAAGACCATTACATCTATGGAAATGGGTTGCGAAGCAGCCCTCGAAGGACCTTCAAACCCAGGCCGATTAGTGTCCAGGTATTTAGGCCGGGTTTGTAACTCAAAGCTCAAATGCTCTTTAAAGTGACAAGAGAATTAATGCCATTCCTGATACCTCACATACCTCAAAGGACATGCTAGCTAACAACCCACAAAGACACATATTAGCATAGCTGACGTTCCTTTCTGAAGGTTAGGCGCAGAAAGATCCCGGCTCAGTTAGTGGGTCCGATTATAGACACACATGCAATAAATCTTTAACGCAGATGTTCACGAACATTGTGAATGACGATAGAACAAAAATGTGACATTGCAAATCTTCATAATCACGTTTGAGAGGTTTGCTAACGAGTTAGAGCGGACAGTAAAACAGTGAAGATGGGTCATTTATATCCAACATAATGAGGAAGGAAAATCAAATCATAGGCAAATAATACCATAATAGTGCCATAGTGGACTAACATCCAATCAGCAACAGAGTAATTAGTTTTTTTTTTTTTTAAACCCAATTTTTCTCCCCAATTTAGTCGTCTCCAGTCCCACCCACTAGTTAGGACTCCCCCAATCACACGACACTATCAGTGCTGGGAGGGTGAAGGCAGCACAGGCTTCCTCCGCGACCTGTGGAACCAGCCACCGCTTCCTTTTGACCTGCCGCTCACGTGACGTCACAGGACAGCCGAACGCAGTCAGAGGAAAGAGGAAAGCGCCGACCGCCAGATCTGTTACATCACCTAACAGACGCTCTGACCAGCATCACGCTGAGTGATGGGGGGAGAAGGGGGGCCATCCAACCCACCCAGAGAGGACGAGGCCAGTCCTGCTCTATTGGACTCCCGGGTACGGACGGCTGCAGCATCACCAGGGATCAAACTCACGATCTCCTGATGATGCGGCCAACGCTTAGACGGTCGCGCCACTCGGGAGCTGTTTTTTTTTTTTTAATTATACTTGAGTATGTTATGTTGTATATATGTTTACACCATCATATAACGGTTTAAAATGACTTCTTCTATTAACAATTGTCTCTGTTTTATTTGATAATCACTGTGAAATACTATAAACACCAGAACGTATATTTAGATATCATATTTATCAATATCTGTCCTGCGATGGACTGGCGACCTGTCCAGGGTGTATCCTGCCTTCCGCCCAATGACTGCTGGGATAGGCTCCAGCACCCCACCCCAAAATCTACCCCACCCCACCCCCAATATTATATTTTATCAATACTGTTGTTCCAATATTTGAAGGATTTTGTGAAAATGAGCAAAGCTGTTAAGTGATAATATATAGTAATTATCTTATTGCAGGAACTTTTCAGTTTTACAGCTTTAAATGATCGTGAATGGTGATTTCCAGCTTTTGAGCTGTTCTGTAAGTCTCAGTATGTTTTGAATTTCACTTATGTGTGTTTTGGTTCAATAGGTCTTTTGATTGTTGCCTATATTTTGACTTAAATGGGCTCTTTATCCAAAATTCGAAATCTAACCATCACTACATCTTCTGCCTCCTCACCTCCTCCAGCGGTGCCGCCGTCATCTCTGGAGTGAGGTTTTCTGATTTAAAAGCCAGGAAAACAACTTTCTGATGATGTGTACTGAAGGTTGAAGTGGATTCTGGAAGACAGGCGCTTTGAAACGAAGTGCTTTTTGTACAAAGAATTAAGTTTGGCAACCAGTTAGCGCTGTATCGCTAATGCTAGTTACAGATGTATGCATTAGCCTCTAGATCAGTGGCTGTCAGGATTTGATAACCATGGTAGGGAATCCCCAATAGTTGCGCAATGCATGCTGGGTATTGTAGTGAGAGAGTACTGATGAGTAGAAACATGAAAGCGATGCACATTTGTGAATTCTTTCAAATCTGTGAGGCTGAGGACGCAAGACTGCACTACAGATTAAACTCAAATGCATACAGAACATTAAAAATAACCCATTAATTTCTAGTTTTAGGCTGAAATGCACTGTAAGTGCTGCTGTACAGCAGTGTTTATTCATTAGGTTGAAAGGCAGTTTGGCCAACGTTCTAGAAAGCTTGACTAAATTAGAAATGATTGCTAGTATAGGATGCATTTGTGAGCCGAGCATGGCTGAACCAATAGGCCTAAATCTCCAGCTGTTTTAAGCATGCAGTTAGCCAGTGTTCCAGAAACATTGACTATACCTGTGATGTGCTCAGGAAAGTGTGTGGTGATGGTCAGTTGAGCAGTCGTGGTCTGGAGGTTAGGGAACCGGCCCAGTGACCGGAAGGCTGTTGGTTCGATCCCCAGTACCGACAGTACATGACTGAGGTGTCCTTCAGGAAGACACCTAACCCCCAATTGCTCCCCAGGCGCCGTGGATAGGGCTGCCCACCACTCTGGGCAAGTGTGCTCACTGCCCCCTAGTGTGTGTCTATTCACTAGTGTGTATGTGGTGTTTCACTTCACTGATGGGTTAAGTGCGGATTTGGAATTTCCCCGGTTGTGGGACTAAAAAAGTATCACTTGATGTAATAGGCCCTTTTCACACTTTTTCTGCTGGATGTGGTGGCTGCAGGTGACGCTGCTTCCACTAAAGCAATTACAATAGCAACAATGACGAACTGAGCGTGTACAGCTGCACTCAAGTGTTAGAGCTATTTTTCAGCCCTTTTTCAGTTTCACTGCTTTGTCAGCTGATGATCAGCTGAGGAAAATGAGTTTGTGCAGTTAATAAAGGATTAAAGTTTGTCATTCGAAGTAAAAGAACCTCTGTGTCTGCGTTCCACCGCTGCTACTAACGTCAAGGTGCAGTTCGTGCTTTAAAGTTGCTGCCACAGCCGCTTTCAGTGGAACAGTTTTCATTTTCTCCCTGATCAGCAGCTGAGAGAGCGAGTGCTCAGCAGAGAGTAGATCTTCATTCCCTGGTGCTGGTGGGTCCACCTTAAATGGTGTCCGAGCCGCCAGAATGTAACTACTGCACCATTTAAGGAGGAACGGGGAAATTCAAAGAAGAAGCTACTTTAGCCACATGACTTTTTAGTGTTTAACAGTTCCTCTTTGCAGATCAAATGTATCAATAAACCAGCTGGAGCAATTATAAACGCTGATAAGAAAATGTCTACAGTGGTTCTATGGACCCTGATGACCCGATGTGCCCCCCCCATTTAGCTTTTTTCCACTTTAAGTAGTTTATTGTTAGCGAGCTGTTTAAACATCTCCAGATAATATGGCTAATCTAACATTTTGCTTATAGTTATTTTCACCTATCCATTGATTTATCACTCTGAAGATGTTAGCTGACATTACTGCACTTTAATAGCGGTGAAGGAGTTTGTCCACAAATCATTTATCCCCTTTATTTAGCCGGGACTCCCACATTGTTGTGACTTTGGTTGTCCAACAGTTCTGGACACATCCTCAAGTTTCAATCTGGGCAACTATGATGAAGATAAAGCGACACACTTTTCTGTGGTGGCTGAAGTGATACGAACGCCCGTGTTTCTGAGGTCAGTAACTGCCCGAAAGGCAATAGCGGAACTTGTTTCACCAAGCATTTATGCATTCCTGTTTCTTGCGAAAAGGGCCTATTTATTGCAAGAACAATATCACACTGCCCACCCTCACTGTGACCTCACGAAGAGTTTGTTTCTATTACAGGCTTAATGAAGTTCGCTGTCGAGGTGGATAGAGCTGTGCTCAAACATGATTCATTGTCTGAATATGGGTTTTAATGGGCTCCAAAGTCCTACCAATCCAGCTCAAGTGTCAGAGTAATGAGTTTGTGGTTTTACCCATTTGGCTTGTGACTTTGAGAAAGTGCTGACGGATTTAGTCGTGTGTGGGCAGGTTTCTTTAATCGGCCCTTTTTTTGTCCCTCAGTGTGCTTATGGAAGGCACAATGAGCCTAAAACCGTCCCATCCATCAGAAAGTATGAACTAAAAGACAGCAGAGCGAGTCTATGGCCTCTCCCTAACACCTTGCCATTGGGTTCGGTGGAGCACAGCGTTGCTTTTCCTCACTTCAAAGCCTCCTAATGGCTCATAATTTACAACCTCTTGCGCTAAAGAGCCGAAGCTTTTTTCTTCTCTTGTAAATGGTCATTATTCATGACCCTGTCATCTCCCCCTCTAACCCACTCCCAGGACCATGAGTCTGACACATCCCATGCTGCTGGAGGGTGTGTATGTGTGTTAATCGCTGACCGCTGACGTGGACTCTCAAAACAGCAGGAACACAAACATAGGCGGAGGACGGGATGATGTCACTCCATTCACACACACAACCCAAACACAAACTTCACACCAAGTTATATCTGGGGATCAGAACTGGGCTGAGTGGCGCGAAAGAACGTTCCGCCTGGGTTCAAACCATTTATGAGCAAATTTGGGCCAGAAGCAGTTTTACTGTGTGAGAACAATGTGGAAAAATGTGACATCACCTCATAACTGAATGTAGCATCTTAGTGCCCATATAGGTCTATGTAGATTTGAATGGTTAATCATAAAACATCAATTCCAGAAAAAGTATGGACAGTATGTGAAATGCAAATAAAAACAGAAACCAGTGATTTGTAAATCCTCTTTAATCTGCATTTGCATGGGGGGCAGTTGCGGGCTGGAGGTTAGGGAACCAGCCTTGTAACTGGAAGGTCACTGGTTTGATCCCCAGAGCTGACAGTACATGTCTGAAGAGCCCTTAAGCAAGACACCTAACCCTGACCGCTGCAGATAGGGCTGCTCTGTAGAGTGTGTGTATGTGATCTTTCACTTGATGGATGGGTTAAATATGGAGCTGAAATTTCCCCGTTGTGGGACTAAAAAGGGTCATTTGGTTAATTTAAACAAAAGCAGTACAAAGACATAATGTGTGATGTTTAACTGCAAAAAAATGTTATCTTGTCAAGTGAAATGATTTTAAATCTAGTCGATATATCAAACTATTTCCCATATTTCCCATTTTGAGATAGTTGTGCACGTATTACAGGAAAATCTAGCTCATATTCAGAATTTTTTAATTGCGTTATTTTATTAAGTAAAATTATCTCACCACACTCGCAAATCATTTTGCTGATTTCAAGCACATTTTGTAAAACACGCACAATTATCTGCCAACATAGTGAGATTATTTCTCTTGATACAATCGCGAGTAAAAAATGTCTAGATTTCTTGACCATATTTAAGGTAATAAATCTTCAACAGCGATCGCATTACATTGTGTGAAATTTTCATGATGAATAGACCAATAAAAATCCTCCAAACTTGCTTACAATAAAAAAATGACATTTATTTATATTGAATTTAACCTTTTTACCTTCTCCTCTAAAGCTGCCATTGTAGAGATGATTGTTCTTCTTTGGACAGCAACAGTATCTAATGCCCTGCAACGCATTCCAAGAAAGGTCTGTCGTGAGAAGTTTTGGACCAGGAACTTTGGAAAATGTTCAAAACACATCTTAAACAGGTGGTGCAATCATGCCTGGGTGTGAAGGAAAGAGAGGCCTAGTCCTTATGAGCAAAGATGGGCCAAGGCTGACCACAAAGAATGGTTCGGTCAATAATCCAACAGTTTAAGAACATTGTTTTTCAATGAGAAATTTTCCGATAGGGAATGTAATCGGATACAGGCGTTTACAAGGATTATCCGCCTCATTCAATCACCTAGAAATTGTATTCTGAATGACCTCAATCAGACTAGTCTATTCTGATTGAGGTGCATACATGAATGTGTTCTCTTCCAATTGATCGGTTAGTCCGATTAATGGATTAGTCTGCATGTAAACGTGGCTACTGAGAGCTGATCTACAATCAGGTCTCGCACAGTCTAGAACCAGAGCTTACAGTTAGTGGTAGGTGGTCAATCAATTGCATCAGCTGTCAGTGGATGATTCTTTTGAACAAACCTTCAGATTCCACAAAGAAAACAATGTTCTTAATCCATCAAATGGCCAGGGCTCATCGGTAGGCCCAAATTTTATTATACACTTCTATAACCTAAGAACAGCTCAACTGAAGTCCCTGTAGTTACTCAATAATAAGCTGTAGTATGTTATAAGCCTGGGATTTTAATGGGTTAACCAAAAGTGATGCGGCAAAGAAGAACTAATAATGATGGAACCCAAAAATAAGTCTGAAGTATTGTCTGACAGTAGTTTTAAGAAGATTTTGTCCTAAAATGTATTTTTAAATCCAGTCATGATGGAGAGGTAAATGCAGGGTGATGTGAGTCAAAACCTTTTAGATTTATCACTATTTTACAATCAACAACATTACATATACAAGCTCAGAAGACACATGTAGGTTCACTGGTGATTTTGGATAGTAAATATAATAGCTATATTTGTGTTGTAGACATGGTGAGCCCTGGTTCCTATCACCACCACTGTAAAGAAATCGGAGACTCTACAATGAATCGTTTCACACCAAGCCACTCTGAATGACTTTGGTTAGATCTCAACAAATGAAATTTATGAAATGTGCAGAAATTCAGAAAAACTTGGTGGAATTTCCCTTGAAAAGTGTAAATGTGGGCTGATGACATTGTTTGACAGTTCTTCACCTGCACACCAGTAGCCACACCCGTTTGTGCTCAATCATCGTCCGCATGCTCTCTGAAAGAAACCCAGCACAATCGCGCTCATTATCCATCATGCATGAGCTGCCTGACCACCTTCTCGCTGACCCCTCACCAGAGCTTTTGTACTTCTCCTTCACCTCCACGCTCCTTAATCTACACAGGTATCTGATCAGCGCGGATCTGAGCGGCCCGCTTGAGACCGAGCAGGTGGATGGGCCAGACTGGGGCGGTGAGTGATGGTTCCTTTCATCCATGTCCAGAGGTGCCTTTGAGTCCAGCTCTTTCATGTGATCTGGGTCCAGACAGCCTCAGAGCCAGAGAGCCCACTGAAAGAGTCCGCTGATGATATACAGCACCTGCCATCCACTAACACTCAGATGGCTGTGCTTAGATGAGCATGTATAGTTTGATAACAATAATGATAATAATAATAATGATAATAAGATACTCTTACTCGTTTTGAGTACCTTTATTCAGAGATCTTATCAAATAATATTGGCAGATCATTTTACTAGTTTTGTTGCATAATTAAATGATGTCTAGAAAAGTTATACATGTTGTCGAGATCAACGATGACTTTGTTTGCCTTCATCAAATTCAAGGATGCTTATCATTTCCATAAACAGACATTTGACAGACTTTTACTGCAGATTTAACACCAAATACGTAACCACCAATGCAGCCATACAGCCACCAAAACAGCCATCAAAAGAGCTGCAGTCACCAGTACACTCATTTTACCAGCAAATAGCCACACAGCAGTGGTGGACAGTAACTCAGTAAATGTAATTAGTTTCTGTACTTTAGTATTTTTGGTGTATCTGTACTGAAGTTTCTCCATTACTGGGCGACTTTTTCCTTTCACTCCACTACATTTCAGAGTCTAATATCCGACTTTTTCCTCCTACATTTTGAGAAATCTGTCGTTCCTTTTGGTTTCTGTGTGTATAAAAACGTAACATGTCAAAACAAAAGAAGCGCAAAGCCAGAGCACCAATCAGGGCCCAGCGGTCACTTTGTTTAGAGCTGGTTTTGACCTGTTGGTCATACCGACCCAGTGCAGCACGCGGTTCAACGTCAGCGCAGCAGCGTAAAACTTTGGGAGAGTCTGTTCAACATAAATGATGAACTAACCTAACTTTGTGTAAATAGAGCTCAATATAGAAATATGTCCACATATGCAGTCGTGACTGATGCGGCTTTTTTTCTGAATTTCTACAAACACTTTCATTTTATAGTAAATTAGTTTTGGTTAGTTCATGTTTATGAACAGACGCCTACAGATCAACATAGTAAAGGAGCTCATCTGTGATCCTGAGTTTAAAGCCAGTTTTTATTCAACTTGTAGCTAAGTTACAAAGTAATCTTAAACTGAATCATCAGAGCCATAATTACTCTTATAGTACTTTACTTTTGATACTTAAGTACATTTGAAGCCAAATACTTTTGTACTTTTACTCAAGTGGAGATCTAGAGTAAGTAGACTACTAAACTACTTTTACTGGAGTAATATTTTACCTTGGGTGTCTCTACTTTAACTCAAGTACATGATTTGTGTACTTCGTCCGCCTCTGCCATACAGCCACCAAAACAGTCATACAGCCACCAAAACAGTCATACAGCCACCAATACAGCCATCAAAAGAGCCGCACAGTCACCAATACAGTCATTTTATGAGCAATAGCCATAAAGCCACCAAAACAGTTATACAATAACCAATGCACCCTTACAGACACTAATACAGCCTTACAGACACTAATACAGCCTTACAGGCACTAATACAGCCTTACAGACACTAATACAGCCTTACAGACACTAATACACCCATACAGGCACTAATACAGCCTTACAGACACTAATACACCCATACAGACACTAATACAGCCTTACAGACACTAATACAGCCTTACAGACACTAATACACCCATACAGGCACTAATACAGCCTTACAGACACTAATATACCCATACAGACACTAATACAGCCTTACAGACACTAATACAGCCATACAGACAGTAATACAGCCTTACAGACACTAATACAGCCATACAGACACTAATACACCCATACAGACACTAATACAGCCTTACAGACACTAATACAGCCATACAGACACTAATACACCCATACAGACACTACTACAGCCTTACAGACACTAATACACCCATACAGACACTAATACAGCCTTACAGACACTAATACACCCATACAGGCACTAATACAGCCTTACAGACACTAATACACCCATACAGGCACTAATACAGCCTTACAGACACTAATATACCCATACAGACACTAATACAGCCTTACAGACACTAATACAGCCATACAGACACTAATACAGCCAGACAGACACTAATACAGCCTTACAGACACTAATACAGCCATACAGACACTAATACACCCATACAGACACTACTACAGCCTTACAGACACTAATACACCCATACAGACACTAATACAGCCTTACAGACACTAATACAGCCTTACAGACACTAATACAGCCATACAGACACTAATACACCCATACAGACACTAATACAGCCATACAGACACTAATACACCCATACAGACACTAACACAGCCTTACAGACACTAATACACCTATACAGACACTAATACAGCCTTACAGACACTAATACAGTCATACAGTCGCTAATACAGCCACACAGACACTAATACAGCCATACAGACACTAATACACCCATACAGACAGTAATACAGCCATGCAGACACTAATACAGCCATACAGACACTAATACAGCCACACAGACACTAATACAGCCACACAGACACTAATACAGCCATGCAGACACTAATACAGCCAGACAGACAATAAACCCATACAGACACTAATACAGCCTTACAGACACTAATACACCCATACAAACACTAATACAGACATGCAGACACTAATACAGCCATGCAGACACTAATACACCCATACAGACACTAATACAGCCATGCAGACACTAACACAGCCTTACAGACACTAATACATCCATACAGATACTAATAAACCCATACAGACACTAATACAGCCATACAGACACTAATACACCCATACAAACACTAATACAGACATGCAGACACTAATACAGCCTTACAGACACTAATACAGCCATACAGACACTAATACAGCCATGCAGACACTAATACAGACATGCAGACACTAATACACCCATACAGGCACTAATACAGCCTTACAGACACTAATATACCCATACAGACACTAATACAGCCTTACAGACACTAATACAGCCATACAGACACTAATACACCCATACAGACACTAATACAGCCTTACAGACACTAATACAGCCATACAGACACTAATACACCCATACAGACACTACTACAGCCTTACAGACACTAATACACCCATACAGACACTAATACAGCCTTACAGACACTAATACAGCCTTACAGACACTAATACAGCCATACAGACACTAATACAGCCTTACAGACACTAATACAGCCATACAGACACTAATACACCCATACAGACACTAATACAGCCATACAGACACTAATACACCCATACAGACACTAACACAGCCTTACAGACACTAATACACCCATACAGACACTAATACAGCCTTACAGACACTAACACAGTCATACAGTCGCTAATACAGCCACACAGACACTAATACAGCCATACAGACACTAATACACCCATACAGACACTAATACAGCCATACAGACACTAATACAGCCACACAGACACTAATACAGCCACACAGACACTAATACAGCCATGCAGACACTAATACAGCCAGACAGACAATAAACCCATACAGACACTAATACAGCCTTACAGACACTAATACACCCATACAAACACTAATACAGACATGCAGACACTAATACAGCCATGCAGACACTAATACACCCATACAGACACTAATACAGCCATGCAGACACTAATACAGCCTTACAGACACTAATACATCCATACAGATACTAATAAACCCATACAGACACTAATACAGCCATACAGACACTAATACACCCATACAAACACTAATACAGACATGCAGACACTAATACAGCCTTACAGACACTAATACAGCCATACAGACACTAATACAGCCATGCAGACACTAATACAGACATGCAGACACTAATACACCCATACAGACACTAATACAGCCATGCAGACACTAATACAGCCTTACAGACACTAATACAGCCAGACAGACACTAATACAGCCATACAGACACTAAAACAGCCATGCAGACACTAATACAGCCAGACAGACACTAATACAGCCTTACAGACACTAATACAGATACAGCCATACAGACACTAATACAGCCAGACAGACAATAATACAGCCGGACAGACACTAATAAACCCATACAGACACTTATACAGCCTTACAGACAGTAATACAGCCAGACAGACACTAATGCAGCCAGACAGACACTAATACAGCCAGACAGACACTATTACAGCCAGACAGACAATAATACAGCCGGACAGACACTAATACAGCCATACAGACACTAATAAACCCATACAGACACTAATACAGCCAGACAGACAATAATACAGCCATACAGACACTAATACAGCCATGCAGACACTAATACAGCCATGCAGACACTAATACACCCATACAGACACTAATACAGACATACAGATACTAATACAGCCATGCAGACACTAATACAGACATGCAGACACTAATACACCCATACAGACACTAATACAGACATACAGATACTAATACAGCCATACAGACACTAATACAGCCATACAGATACTAATACAGCCATGCAGACACTAATACAGCCAGACAGACAATAATACAGCCGGACAGACACTAATACAGCCTTACAGACACTAATATACCCATACAGACACTAATACAGACATACAGATACTAATACAGCCATACAGACACTAATACAGCCATACAGATACTAATACAGCCATGCAGACACTAATACAGACATGCAGACACTAATACAGCCAGACAGACAATAATACAGCCGGACAGACACTAATAAACCCATACAGACACTTATACAGCCTTACAGACAGTAATACAGCCAGACAGACACTAATGCAGCCAGACAGACACTAATACAGCCAGACAGACACTAATACAGCCTTACAGACACTAATACAGACAGACAGACAATAATACAGCCAGACAGACACTAATACAGCCAGACAGACACTAATACAGCCAGATAGACAATAAACCCATACAGACACTAATACAGCCTTACAGACACTAATACAGCCAGACAGACACTAATACAGCCTTACAGACACTAATACAGCCAGACAGACACTAATACAGCCAGACAGACACTAATACAGCCAGATAGACAATAATACAGCCAGACAGACACTAAAACAGCCATGCAGACACTAATACAGCCAGACAGACAATAATACAGCCAGACAGACACTAATACAGCCAGACAGACACTAATACAGCCTTACAGACACAAGCTGACAGCCATTTCACCACTAATACAGTCATTTCATTGAAAGATCTGATTCCAGCATCATATTCTACAACCAGAAAAAGTAAAGTGAACATGATCTGAGTTGAACTTCAAGCAAAGTTCTCTGCTTCTGAAACTCCACACTTGATGAGCACAAGGGTCTTCACCCATTCAACAATGCTGCCTTTGAAATCTGATGACATGATGTTAGACACAGTTGACCAGAAGAAAAACAGTTACCTGTACAAACTGCCCTTTACTGTTGAGCCAAAATAATAATAAAAACTCAAATAATAATAATAATAATAATAGTAATGTTTTTGTTTTATTTTGTTTTATTTTATTTATCATTGTGTTGTCATTGTTGGTTATTATTATTATTATTATTATTATTATTATTATATAAACATTCAAAAGTCTTGCAACTACAATTTGCAATAGTAAAGCTGTAAACATTTTAGACGATCTTAAAATGACTGAGGAAGCTGCAAAACATCCAAAATGAAGTTCTGACAAACGTCTGCTAAACCAAAAT
>NC_051231.1:30845048-30927548 GCF_015220715.1 Pygocentrus nattereri | reverse complement strand
TTACAGTGGTGGTGATGGGAACCAGATGTCTACAACACAAATATAGACATTTGATTTAGAGTACAAAGCCACCAGTGAACCTACACAAGCTTATCCATGAATGTTGATGATGGGGAAATAGTTATAAATCTGTTAAAAAAACTTTTATTCTTTTATCACTTACCATGTACCTGTCCACACTCAATGTATATTAAAAATAGATTTTAGGTCAAAATCTGGTCTCAAATGATCGTAAAGCAATGTTTCAGGCATCGGCCAGCGCATTCGTAACAATTTAATAGCTTTCTCTGATGGAGCTTTTAGAGGTGGACGTCTGGTTCCTATCACCACCACTGTGAACAGTTCTGACTCGGTACGTTTCTCTCCAAAACACTCTGAATGGCTTTTTATGGAAGTTTACATCAATATCTTTTATTCATACAGAAATTTAGAAAAATCTGAGGTCCACCAATATAATGGTTAGTGTTTAATGGCGAATTCCACTTTTTTTTAATTATCTGCATAACTGAATAGTTAAGATACAGTCATTTAGAGTGGTTTAGTGTGAAATGCTGTGTTGTAAAGACGCTTAATGAATCAGAACTGTTTAGAATGGCGGTGATAGGAACCAGACGTCCACCTCTAAAACTCCCTCGCATACAGTTTCTACATTACACGGTTACGAATATGCTGTCTGAGACATTTACTAAACATTTGCCATAAGGTTTGGCTTAAAACATAGATTTTTAAAAGCTGTTCATGGTGGAGGGACACATGCAGGGTGTTGTGGGGCAAAATTGCCCCAAAGAAAGTGTATTTTTGCAGATCTACCACTCTTTTACCATCATCAGTCACATATTATAACTAAGAAGCGTGTGGGTTCACTGGTGGCTTTGGATAGTAAATAAAATGGCTTTACTTGTGTTGCAGACATGGTGACCCCTGGTTCCAATCACCACCACTGTAAAGAAATCTGAGCTGGCGAGTTTCTCTATAATGAATCATTTCACATCAGGCTACTCTGGCTGACTTTGTTTACATGTCAATGACTGAACTGTACAGAAATTTAAAAAAATTGGCGGATTTCCCCTGGCTCCAGCACCCCCCCGCGACCCTGATGGAGAAGCGTCTTGGAAAATGGATGGATGGATGGATTTCCCCTTTAACTGATTATCCACTAAATCTACTAATTCCCAGTGCCTTGTAGATACAAATCCGTGAGCTTTTGTACCTTAACAGTGACGGGTTGCTGACAGACTTTGGCTGACGTGAGGTCACATGTGTAAAAGCAATCAGATTCAATCAGTGCCTTTTAAACCCATCTTAAGCATAATGACCACTCCAGTGATCATAAGAAGAGAGCAGAGGTCAAGCTCAGCGACTCGCTGTCTTCTCCGTCTATGGTTGGTATGTAAGACAGGGCCTTTCTCTCACCTTTAGCCTCTCTCACACTACCACCCTGTAATTATAAAGCCTCAAAGCAGTTCAAAGCAACGGCTTGTTAACACATCCTCATGACAGTGTCCACTCTGTAGACGGACAGCTGTTTAGGGCACTCTGATGATGGTATGTGCACAATAAAAGGGTCAAACACTTCACACTGCCTTCATTTGAGGGACATAACAAGCAGGAGCTGGATTTTCACCTGAGTGCTTATTTTTGATCTGAACACTTCGGTTTTAAGGTGGCCCCTTAAAGTAAACATCTTAGGCCTTAGAGGTCTGGAGTTATAATGGAGGTTTTGGTATGCTGTCAGTGTGTGCGTGTGTCTGTGTGCATATGTGTTTGTATGTGTGTGTGTGTGTGTGTGTGTGTGTGTGTGTGTGTGAGGGTGGACAACATGGACAGGCTGCTGACTGGCTACAGCTGCTAAAGGAGAACCCTACGCTGGACGCTTGGGATATTTTAAACATCTGGTGTTTTTAGATAAATTGTTATGACTGTATTGATTTAAAACAATACTGTGGTGGGATGACCAGACCACTGAGTAACAAACACATCAACACAACACAAGGGTTATTACTCCTTATTTCCTTCTAATCATCCACAGAAGCGCAGCTCCAATGACAGAATCCATTATTGTGTAGATAGATAGATAGACAGACAGACAGACAGACAGACAGACAGACAGACAGACAGACAGATAGATAGATAGATAGATAGATAGATAGATAGATAGATAGATAGATAGATAGATAGATAGATAGATGTGATGAATGGACCAAAAGAAATGTTCTCCTTCCTAAAGTTAAGTTAAAAAAAGTAAAGTTACAATTTAGAGATACAAGGTTTTGATCCGACCACAGCAAAATATACAGTATATATATTTAGAATTTGTATATAGAAACATTTTACTTGAGCTCTTTCTTCAGTTTTGATGTAATCATGTAATGAGCTCTCATTCTATGTGCTATCCGTTGTTATGTGCAGTAATATAACAGTGTCATGTTTTGATTGCTGTTAATTGTGATTGACATGAATTGTGACGATGATGTAAAGATGTCATAACATTCGATGTTATAAAGCTCACTGGAATGCACTTAGCATAAATTAGCATGTGACATAAGGCGTCATGATATCAAACATATCGCCTCAGCCATGACAATTACAAGCAATGGTGATACGACAGTATAATATCACTGAACTCATGACAGAACATGACCTCTGCCATGACCTGTTTATGGTAGAAAAGTGCTAATTGGAATATCTCAAAGGGCTTTACTCCACAGTAGCCACCTCATTTGGCCAATTAAAGAGACCAAATCTTCCCAATAATGAAGGAAGATGTAAAAGAATGACGCTATCCTGTTGCTAATATAATCTGGATCCACTGCTTGGCCCCCTAAACTTGCAGCCCTGTGTCTGAATGTGTCCTAGTTGGCACATAAGCGTCAGTTTGCAGGCCACATTGTTCTAAATCCATTTAAGTGAGATGGCAAACTTCCTACTGCACAGAGAGAATCACCATACAGCAGAGCACTAACCACAAGGACCATGGGTAACGGCCAGAAATCCTCTGTTCCAACGTTTCGAGGCACGGATAGTTTTGCTTGAAAGCCGTGCTCTGTGAGTTAGTATGACAGAGGCATCTTAGCGGAAAACCATGTTCCCATTTCTTTTTCATTTCTTTCATCAACTTTATTCACAAAACTGAAAGAAGAGTTTGGCGAAAACAAATTTACACAATGACCGCAAGTGTAGTTGATCAGCCAAGACATGCTTTGTTTCAGTGTTGGCTAACGTAGCTAACGAGTAATGGAAGATTCTGCCTTACACTAATTGGCATCGTTAATTAGCATCACGCAAACAGCATGTCCAAGATGGCGCCAACACACTTCCAGATATTTTGCTTTGTCTTCACTGAGTTTTGTCCTCCCTTCCACATGAAAATGACCTTTAAGGTCACTTAAGATGGAGCTGTTTAAAAAACACTAGCGGGTTCTTCATCCGCGGTTTTTGAAATGGGCAAAAAAAAAAATGAATTGAAAAGCCTGAAATTAGAAAAAAAAACACTGAAATATCACAAAAAGGAGGTTTGAATAAGAGACAACAAACCGAAACACTTGTGAAAAATGCTTCTTCGAGTAAACAATAACAAATCAGTTGGTTAGTGTGGTGGGTAACGCCTCTGCCTTCTACACTGTAGACTGGGGTTCAATCCCCCGCCTGGGTAAACACCCTACACTACACCAATAAGAGTCCTTGGGCAAGACTCCTAACACCACCTTGGCCTACCTGCATAAAATCATCAAGTTGCTCTGGATAAGAGCTTCTGCCAAATGCCATAAATGCAAATCAAGCTGTAATTAAGGAACGATTGGCCCTACAGAAGCTCCCATGATGGTGCAGCACTTTCGAAAGGCTCTGCTTTTGACATTCTGAAATATCGAATCCTAATCTTAGTTGAAAATGAGCTCTCTACAGTAGGCTCGCACATGTCTGGTGCGTTTGCTTTCCCAGATGCCAGGTGGGCGTGTCGGGGTGGCACAGAGATTTCAGCCCTCATTAGGTAGGACGCTGCTCCTCCTGCACAGCCATATAAAGATGGCAAATTTAAGTAGAAAAGATTCTACTTAAAGCAAAAACCGAGTTAAATCTCTCCATCTTGCCCGTCATCGTGATAGCCTACATCATCTGAGGCTTCTTGCATAACTGTAGTGGATGGAAAAATGACTTATTTCACACTTTTTAACATTCGCACAACGTTTGAATAGAAACCTGGCCTCTGACCTCCAGTCAGAGTGTTCAGAAGTGTAAAACGCGGCTGACGACTGGATTGTTTCCCTGTACTTTGGAGTCCACTGAGCTTTAAAGTCAACTGAAAATAGTAAAAATATCACAAACTATATAAACTATGTCAACCATAAAACCACAAACCCTAATTCAAATGGAGTTCTTTGCCTGATCGGGACCCTGACTGTGTTTCAGAGACAGTGTTCCAGCCATACCTCCTGAAAAAGACGGGAAACGTGAATTCCATCCTGGTCTGGTACTGGTTTAGCTGGTCACCCAGCATGGTCATGATAGCTGACCAGCATTCCAGCATCCAAAACATAGCATATGCTGGTGACTTGCCATGCTGGTCTGTACTGTTTTTTCTACAGGGTGGGCAGTGTAAAGACCCCCACAGCAGAAAGCTCTAGCTTGGTTGCTTTCACTTTTCAAGCTTTTATTTTCTGGTAGAAATCAGACATGAGACATTGGATTACAGAGGTCTGCCAGTCTGTGTTCAGTCAAACAAGACTACTGCACAGCGCCATCCCTTATTTAGAGAATCTATACTCCAGCATTTTGCTCTACACTTTTTACGCTTTTGAGACGTTTTATGAAGTTTTATCAGCCAGTACTGGGCTGGCTTACTTACGTGAGCATTTCCAAGTCATTTCTGCAAACTTTGCAATCTGTGTTTTCAAAAAAACCGGACACGTGCGCTTAAGAAGCCATCAAGTCATTATATAATCACACGCAGACGTGCTAATGTGGTTTCTGAGACCGTATTAAATTTATTAAATAAAACAAACATACATAGCCTGGCTTAAAACAGTCATAGCAGCCTGAATGGACATAATTTTGCTCAACTTTATAGACGACAGTAAATCATGCTGTGTCAGAAACCACAAAGCTTGGCTAAAGGAATGCTAGCTTGGCTAGCAGTGAATGAACGCTAGTTATGACCACTTAGCATGGCTAGCAGTGCCCTACTGGCTTTCATTCATAATTAGCAACATTAGCATCACGTCATGTTGTGGTGAATTATTCCTTACTAGCCCATAAGCAGCCAGATCATGTCCAATACGGACTCCTGCGGAGTGGAGGAATGCGAGTCTTTCTGCTGTACAGACAGATGGTTGGTAAAGAGCACTAACGTCTAACAGATGTGCTCCGGCTTGGTTTCCTCCAGCCCTGTGTGTTTGTTTGACCATGAGGCTGGCGGAGAGGGCCCCAGAGCCTCCGGCAAACCCCACAATCCTAATAAATTTTCATTTATTAAAGCCGTACTGCTGTTGGCCAAACAGCCACGCTGGTATGTGCTTCCATCAGGCTGTGCGGAAATACTCAACCTGCAGGTACTCAGGTTCTATAAAATCTGGCAGCACGCGGTACAGGAGGCTATAAAAGCTGCGCTGTGATAACAAGGCGGGGACATTTGAGGGAGGTCAGGGCCTCAGAGCAATTACCAAATTATAAAATCTAACCCCCTACATGAATTTCAGCAAGAGAGAGAGGTCCCACTTTGTATTGAGTATCTTTAATAAGCATGTAGTTACACATGAATACCATATGTAACAACACTGTAACTACTGATGATTTAGTCAGTGTTACAGCTGGATTACAGAAGTGCAGCCTATGTAATTACATGAGCGTATCTTCTACACAGGAACGTTCTTGTAGCTAAAGTTAAAGACTATAGTTATTATGTAGGTACTGTGTAATAAAGGGGTTGTAACACATTGCTTTGGGTTTAATGCAGCACATCTAATTCATGTTCTAACAGTTCTATGTTAATATAAGGGGGCGTCTGCTGTTCTGTCTCATTACAGACTGGTTTAAAGCTGAAACTGGTTGCAGTGTCACCGCACCAGCAACATAAACGCTGGCTAAACGTTAGGAAAGCTGGGAGATACAGTGTAAGTAACGCCTTAATGTAAGTTATTAGATTATTTCCTTTTACTACTGGAAAAAAAACTTCTAAACAACTGCTGTTCCAGTCTGATTACTAATGTAACCACATATCTGTTATTACATTTGTGTAATTACACATGAGAGAATCGGCTGTTACAACTATTAAGACACACTTTTGTAATGATATGAGGCAAAACTGAAGCTGACACATGTAATTACATAAGGTGCACTTCTGTAATCCATCTGTAACAGTGACTAAATCATTAGTTACATTGTTGTTGCATATGTTATTCACATGTAACTACACAGTTATTAGAGACACGCTAATAGGCCACCACGAGACTTGCCCTGAATAACTGACATGGCTGTTTTAAGCTGCTCTGAGATCAGCTTCATGGTTTCTCGATGAACAGAAGCTTTTTTTCCGACAGGGAAAACGTAACCATGGCTACACCTGCTGTGATCATCTACAGCGCTGTGAGCCTCTAGAGTGAGATTTTCCAGTTTATAGTGCAGAAAAACATTTAAATCTAAGTGGTTTGAGGGAGATTTTTGTGCAGGATCTTTTAATAATATGTAGTCTATAAATAGGAGACTCTACATCCCAATGGCTGTGCAATGGATTTTTATATAATGCATGCTGGGTAATGTAGTAAAACTGCACTAAAACTGTGAAAAAACATGTGAAAAATAACATTAAATGTCAGTTTCAGGACATAAAATAAATAGTTCTTAAACCAGAAAACAACAGAGCAACTTCAAGAAGAAAAAAGGAGGGGGGGAGAGAGAGAGAGAGAGAGAGAGAGAGGGAGAGAGAGAGAGAGAGAGAGAGAGAGAGAGAGAGAGAGAGAGAGAGAGAGAGAGAGAGAATGAAAGTGAGAGAGAGACACAGAAAGAGAGAAAGAGAGAGAGGGTAAGAGATAGAGAGGGAGAGAGAGAGAGGGAGAGAGAGAGAGAGAGAGAGAGAGAGAAAGGACATAAAGAAGGAGAGAGAAAAGAGATAGATGGATAAGAGAAATAATCAAGAGTGTGACAAAGAAAAAGGGTCAGAGAAAGAGAGAGGGAATTAGAAAGAAAAAAAAGAAAGGAAGAAGACAGTGAGAGAGAGAGGTGAGACAAAGAAGGAGAGAAAAAGAAAGAAAGAGGGATAAGAGACAGATGAATTAAAGCGTGATAGAAAATGAGAGGAAAGAAAGAAAGAAAGAAAGAAAGAAAGAAAGAAAGAAAGAAAGTAAAAGAGGATACAGAGAAGAAGTGATACATTAGGGTGGAAAGAATAGAGAGATAAACATGGGATGAAAAGAGAAAGCAAAACAAAAGGAGACAGACAGAAAGGGAGGACTAAAGAAAGAAAGACAGGCTGAGAACAAAAAGGTGGCAGAAATACATAAGGGAAGAGAGAGAGGATATGAGACCGGTGAAGAGAGAGAGAAAAGGAAAAGAGAAAGAAAGAGGGAGAACGAAGAAGAAGCAGACATACAGAGAGCGAAAAGAGATAGAGATGAAGAGGGAGAGAGAGAATGAAGAGATAGAGAAAGAAAAGGAAGAGACAGAGCATGAAAAAAGAGTGAGAGAGAGAGAGAGAGAGAGAGAGAGAGAGAGAGAGAGAGAGAGAGAGAGAGAGAGAGAGAGAGAGACTGTTCTGTTATACTGTTATAAGACATGCGACTCCACCATCGTGTCCTGTTTGTATACCTGTTCATGTTCACAACAGGCTGATGTAGGATCAGTGAGGACTCTTGTAACCCAGTGAACTCAGTTAAATGGTCACAGAGCAGCTGATTCTGGATCAGCTCTGGCGCTCTAATAGGTTTTACACGTGTGGGCTTTGGTCATAACCACTAACACCCCAAACACACCCTGATGGGTTACAATTCAACTGCAGGCTGTTATTAAAACGTCAAACACAATCCATGAAATAACTCCCAGAAAAGCTCGCTGTTATTGCAAGCGCCCTTGATAGATATTAGAAAATATGAAAGGATGGAGTAAACGAGCTTTTACACACTTTTCACAGGAATTCAAACTTTTCAGAGATCTCAGAAGAGCAGGAAGCCTTCCTGCAGAGGTGCAGTCCAGCTTTTAACCCACATACAGCGGCTAGAAGACAATGACAGCATTATATCGCAGTGGACTGCCGCTCAGAGAATTGGACAGAACACAATATTGCAGTCTTAGTGGAACTGATATTGCAGCTTCTGCCCCACAGACGTGCTTTATTGTGACAGTAAATTTAGCAAGACCCCCAAATGAAGGGCAGAACTCAGGAGGGAGCTAAAGAAATCTGAATGTGGCAATTCAACAGCACCAGTTTTGGAATTTTAATTAGAATTGATATTGAATAAAGTCACATCATGCGCTCACATCAGGTTGTTTTCAAACCTGCAGTCCAGCAGAGCGGTCAGCAACACACGGCTCTTTTACTGCCCTGTTGTGACTCCACAGCAGAATTAGATCAGTAGGTAAAAATAAAATAATCCTCCTCTACAGTAAAATAAAGCTCTGCTGATCGTTCAACACAGTTAACGGTAAATGGTCCTAAACACTGGAGTTAATGTAGAACTGCTAATTCACCAGATTGGCGTGGATGGATGGGTCGGTGCACGGATGAGTGGGTGGTTGGGAGGGTTGGTGGGTTGAGTAGATGAATGGGTTGAGTGGATGGATGGGTGGATGGGTGGTGAGGTGGATGGTGGATGGATGGGTGGGTGGGTGTATGGATGGGTCGATGGATGGATGGGTCGGTGGTTGGGTGGGTGGGTCAGTGTGTTGAGTGGATGGATGGGCGGTTGGGAGGATCGGTGCGTTGAGGGGATGGATTGCTTGAGTGGATGGATGGGTGGGTAGGTGGTGAGGTGGATGGGTGGATTTATGGGTGGTTAGATGGATGGGTGGGTGGACAGATGAGTGGGTGGTTGGGTGGGTGGGTTGGTTGAGTTGAGTGGATGGATGGGCGGATGGATAGGTGGGCAGGTAGATAGATACTTTATTGATCCCGAAGGAAATTTAGCAGCCAGTAGCAGACACACAACACCAGACAGTAAGAGTAATAAGGGTGAAAACAACATAAGCAGAAGAATAAATACAAAAAATCCTCTCTACAGGAAAATATACAAATAAAAATCATCAATAATATTTCTAACCTGAGATGAAAAGGCAGTGCAATAGTGACTGTATAACGAGGTGCAGGTAACAGCATATAATGACAATCCTGAATAAATGTGTGCTGACATAAAGTGTCCAGATGTGCAAGATGTGCAATAAGCTGTACAGTGCAATATGTACAGCAAGGTGTCCATATGTGCAGATTGACCAAACAAACCTATGATTTAGCATGACACACACCGTATTGTGTGTATGCATTGTGTTCCATGGCACGAGATGCTATTTTTTAGCTAAGATTTCCACATGTTGTTATGTTAAATATGTTGAAAACATTATTATGCATTTTCTTGATGCATCTCTACAAATTGCCACATGAATGTAATTTAATATGTGAACAAAGTGCCGGCTCTGTTAAATGGGAACCAGATCCAATCTGGAAGGTGCTGTGAAGTCCAGTGGAGGTAGCGGAGTGGAGGAAGGGGCAGTTGAAAAACAGAGAAATCAGGTGTAAACAAGTTTCCCTTTCCCAAATGTCTGCTTTAGTTTTGTGCTTATAGCCAACAATGAAAGTTTAGACCAGTGTACTACCTAAACCAGTGGTTCTCAAACCCCAGGCTGTGCATGTTTTTACTCTTTTCCTATGCAGTTTTGAATTGGGTTGGCCTGTCTGGGGGTCTCTGAGGGTCCCAGAGGGTCTGGTTAAAGAACCACTGAGCTTGGAATTCAGTGCCAGTGCCAGTAGAAGGATAATAGTCAAGTTGAGGTTTTGTTTACTGGGCCAAAGATCTCCAAAGGTCATGTTAAACATACTGAAGGACAGGCCAACAGGACACGTCCAGCGTTCCCTTTTATAGCGGGAAGAGTTGAGCTTGTCCTTTGACCTTTGACCTTTTTTTTGCATAAGGACACAACTGGGGGCTTGTGAAAGGGCCGCGCTCCGAGAATTCCAGGAATTCAAGTCCATTTTCACATAAACAACAGACAAACACATAAAAGACAGTAAAAAGAAGCCAACAAGCAACAGCTCAGTCTACATATACACATCAGTCTGTACATTGTTCAAGAATTCAGAATGAAATGACCGCTGCAACAAAGAAACACACTAAAACTTTGCTAAAAGTATTTTTTAATGAAAATACACTGACATATTATTTACTGTATTTTAAAAAAAAGTATGAGCAAATTTTTAAAGGTTATACACTTTAAAATTACCTTTAGTTTGCTGTAAGGAAATAAAATATAAGTGTAATAAACATATTTCTTAACATATATATATATATATGTGTGTGTGTGTGTGTGTGTGTGTGTGTGTGTGTGTGTGTGTGTGTGTGAGTGTGTGTGTGTGTGTATTATTTGGACGTAAATATTAAAGCATGCTTGAGTACATTTTAGCTACATTTTAGTTGCAATTTAACAAGCAGTCTTCGGGCGGGAGGCAGGATACAGCCTGGACAGGTCGCCAGTCCATCGCAGGGCCATAATAATATCTTTAAGTGAATATTTAATTGTTTTATGACATATATAAATCCGTTTTACGTGTTGAATGTATTTAAGTATATTAAGTGATACTGAAGTTGCACTCGCTTTAAATATCACTGAAGTGTCTTAGTACATCCAGCAGTATATGTATAATAAACACCCCGGATAAAAAAAAAAATTGTCACTTCACATGTTTAAGGTAGTAGGAACTTCAGGCTCCTGCAGATTTCAGTCCACGAGGATGATCGGGCTATGAACACCTGCAGGGTGTACGACGGGATTCATAGATTGAGAAAAGGTGGTACAGGGTAGTGAATGGCTCGCTGGATGTGTGGAAAATGGGCTGCAAAGCAGATGTTAATGATGGCAAAAAGGAGTGATTGTGTTTGGGCAGCAAAAGGCCACAGTGTGAAGGAAGTAGTTGAATTTTCAGGTGTATAGATGCGTGCGGTCATGCGGACCAGCAGTGGCAAAAATCCCAGTCTACAGGAAATTATCGTCAGAATTTAGGCCAAAAGACAAAACCGATGGACACGGACCGTTGGTGTGTTTCACGGCTGATGAATAAAAATCGCTTTGCTTCCAGGCAAGAACTGCTTCTAGAAGTCAACGCAGGTCCTTCACAGCCAGGCTTTATCTGTGCTTGTTGAAGATCCCACACTGGTAGATACGTTTCAGTCACAGATGGCAAATATCATCCGGTCAGGTGGTATTCCTAGTGTAATGTCCATACACTGCATCCTTAAACAGACTCAAGTGTAAAGTTTGTTGTTTAAAAACACTTAAGAGCATTTTTCTTCCATGATGGTAAAGCTGTATGCGTATCTACTACCAATCTGTTTTAAAACCATGCACTGAGATAATGTTATGGCCACACTGAACACCTGCACACCAAATCGGCCCTGAAAGATTGCAGCCTTCAGCAAACAGCTCTGAACATAGATGCTCATCTGGATGTGTGAAATGAGGTGTGTTTGGAGAAGCGAGAGAGATAGAGAAGTTGAGGCAAGGAGATAGAGAGAGAGCAAAAAACATAGAGTAAGAAAGACTGAAAGAGAGAGTACACAGACAAAAGTGACGCCCTGGTTTTACCTGGTTCATCATATCCACATGAATAAAATATAGAGATGTAATGATTATTTATGGCCATTTCTGACTTCTTTACAGTCAAATTGGCCATTGACCAATCTATCTATCTATCTATCTATCTATCTATCTATCTATCTATCTATCTATCTGTCTATCTGTCTATCTATCTATCTATCTATCTATCTATCTATCTATCTATCTCTCTACACCCCCCTCTCTATCTATCTATCTATCTATCTATCTATCTATCTATCTATCTATCTATCTATCTATCTATCTATCTATCTATCTATCTGTGTGTGTGTGTGTGTGTGTGTGTGTGTGTGTGTGTGTGTGTGTGTACAGTGCTGTGTGAAAGTTTTAGGCATCTAAGCAAATTTTTAAACAATTGACCTCAGCAGTTTTACAATATACATTAGAATAAAGTCGTATTCATAATTCAAATAAACAGAAAAACAATAAACAGTAACAAGAATTTCTTCTTATATAAAATCCTTATTAATTTATATTCTATACATTTTGTTTATTCAAATATTAACACTTTTCTCAGCAAATAAACACAAACTACACAAATAAATAGAATTTGAAAATGTGTCTTGGGTGTCTAAGACTCACATTGTACTGTATATATATATATATATATATATACATACATATACAAGGTCAATTTGAATTTTGAAATTTAATTTATAGATTATACTGTATGTTGATATTCAGGAAATACATTTGAATTTTCAATGCTGAGCCATTACACATATTGACATGTATAGCACATACACTTCCAATATAAAGAAATATATAGTACTAAGCTGTCATTTCCACTGACATATATTGCACACACATATTTTGGATATAGGAAGGTATATTTGGAATTTTAGTATTAAGCTATGACATATATTGACGTATTTTGTGCATATATTTCATACATAAAGAACTACATTTGGAATTTCAGTTCTAAGCTATCATTTATTGACTTATTGCACATATAATTTGGGTATAAACATTTGGAATTTCAGTATAGTTAGTATAGTTTGGATATAAAGAAGTATATTTGGATTTTTTTATTTAAGCTGTGACATATACTGGCATCTATTGCACATATACTTTGGATATAAACATTTGGAATTTCAGTATTATGCTGTCATATATATTGACATATATTGCACATAGAGTTATAGTTATGATGTATGGAGATACATGTACATATATGGGACAGCTCTTTGAGAGATGAACAATCACAGGGATAAACAGTCCCTGTGTGTTGTTACCATTTCTGTGACCGTGAACACCTAAACAGGAGAAATGAAAGTAGGGCGTGCCATATATTTTGATATATACACTCACCGGTCACTTTATTAGGTACACCTTGCTAGTAAAAGGTTGGACCCCCTTTTGCCTTCAGAACTGCCTTAATTCTTTGTGGCAGACTTTCAGCAAGGTGTTGGAAACGTTCCTCAGAGATTTTGTTTATTTATTAGAGTGCTTGAAAAAGCGCTCTATTGCTGTCTCTCATACTTCTTCTTATTTTTCTTCCACACTTTTCTGCGATTAATACAGCCTGAATTGTTTAACGTACCGACTCTGTTCAAACTGTGTAATCCTCAAGGGGTCTTATCTCACACCATCTCTCCGGTTAAGCGATAGAGTAAACACTTCCCAAGTTATGACTGTTTGTTCAGAGGGTGCAAATCGGACTCAAACAAGGCTTCTCCACTAAGAGTGACAGTTCATTTGAATGACCCCTCCCCCTCCCCCTTCAAATGCATACATTTCTCCCTCTCACACACACCACACACACACACACAGACACACACAGACACATACCTAAGGAGATGTTGTTCACCTACACACACACACACACACACACACACACACACACACATACTTGCAGCTCTTTTCAAGCACTCTTGCAGTTCCTTCAGGAAATGCACATCTAGTTTGACTTACTGTTGCCTTTCTATCATCTGGAACCAGTCTGCCCATTCTCCTCTGACCTCTCACATCAACCAGGCATTTTCTTCCACACAACTGACCGCTCACTGGATATTACCTCTTTTTCGGACCGTTCTCTGTAAACCCTAGAGATGGTTGTGCGTGAAAATCCCAGCAGATCAGCAGTTTCTGAAATACTCAGACCAGCCCGTCTGGCACCAACAACCACGCCACGTTCAAAGCCCCTTAAATCCCCTTTCTTCCCCGTTCTGATGCTCGGTCTGCACTTCAGCAAGTTGTCTTGACCACCTCTACAGGCCTAAATGCAGTTAGTTGCAGACGTGTGATCGGCTGATTAGCTATCTGTGTTAACAAGCAATTAAACAGGTGTACCTGATAAAGTGACTGATGAGTGTATATGCAGCTGTTTGTAGAAAAAGTTTTGATACATCTCTACAAATTGTTGCATGAAGGTATTTAATATGTGAACGGGATGCCAGTTCCAGAAAAATAGGTCCAAATCTGGAAGGTGCTGGATCCAGATTCAGCTTGTTCGAGCACAATTACGTCTTGATTGAAATACAGTGGGAGCTCATTTACAGCCCAAATCACAAATCTGCCGAGTCCTGTGTTGGATGACTCCAGTCGGGCCTCTCTAATGTAATATATTACATCTACACAGTTGCTGTCAGAAGTGAATAAACTGAAAATAAAGTTGTCGTAAAAAAGTTATAATAATGCGTTACTTTGTTCGCTGTAAGTAAGAGGATGGAGAGATGAGCGAAAGAATGACCTGCTGACTGAAATAAGAGAAAGAGATAAGTCTGGGGAAAGAATGGATGAATGAAAATGATGAATGACCGAGTCGCCCTGATAAACACTTGCTTCCTCAACACCAGATCTTGTCATTTTCCTCTTTCAGCTCATAGCGAATTGCTTTACGCGGGTAATTCGATCCGGCTGGTAAAAGCCTGAATTACTATCTCTCTTCGGTCCTAAATCCTGTGATAACGGCAGTGTCCGTGATCCTTCTCCCCGAGCGCAATGAGGAACAGCTGGAGTGGAGCGGCTCCGCGCACCGAGCATGAATCTGATTAGGACGGATGATGGCATCAGGCTTCAGGCCCGCAGAGCCTCAGCGTTTAGGGAAGCCCTGCGCATGCATCTGAGCAGGATGACAAAGAGGAGAACACATTGTATGATTTAAGGAAGCATATGTCCATGGCAAGCGGAGCCAGATAAGCGCCGGTTACTGTGAGCGCCCCTGAAACGCAGCCAGGCCCGGGATCAAGGCCTTTGCGAGGGAAAGAAAAGCAGGACAAAGGTTGCAGGAATGACTTTGATTTGACTGGAGTGTGTCTTGTGCTTTTAGGCTGAAGTGGTTTTGCTACAAACATGCAAGCTGAAGTACAGCAATGGCCTTTAAGTTCCGGTTAGTAGCCTCGTTCGTTAATATTACTAAATCAAATCTTCATTCAAAATAAAAAACAACTAGGACACTTCTGTCTGTCTATGTGTAAATCTTGGGACTCTGTGTTGAGCTGCTAGTGAGCAATGAAAGGGGCCCAAACACTACAGATATTCACCTACTTGCTCATTTATAAAGATGGAAATCCAGTTTGCTTATGTAACAAAGAGAGAATTGCACTAATGCTCTAATGCAACAGGACTGTATGACGAATTCAGTCTGAACTAAACCTCATATCTCCATTTTTGTCATTTTGCAGTTTTTAATATAATTTGAAAATACCTGTTGCTCTTTACATTGTGTGTAAATTTCATGATGAATGGACCAAAATAAACAACCCAAAACGGCTTGGAAAAAAGTCTGGTTCCACTGAATTAAAAGTAAAAGTATGTTTTTTCCTTCTACTGTAAAGTTACCATTTTTGAGGGTTTTTTTTTCAGGTTTTGTCCTGACAACAGCTTTGATTAAGCAAGTAAATTTTAGTAAAAACATTTTTTTCCACTTAAAATTTGGTGGGGTTTTTTTTGCAAAAGGGAGATAACTCCAGTGATCGTTTCATGTTTCAGAGTTAAACAAAGCCATTTAATGGATACACGTTTCTTTTGCAATATTTAACATTCATTAACACAAAATAAGTAGTTAAAGTGCTGAAAACTGCAACAAAAACAGGCCGTTAATGGTCCATATTAAACATCTGTAAGATCAGACCTTGGAAAATCCTAAGGCATCATCTCAAACGGCTCACTGCTCCCTGTATAGTGCACTAGGTGAGTTATATTACCTTACTGAAGAAAAAGCCTAGTCCACCTAAGGGACCTCCAAAACAGGGGGCATCAGGTGAAAAGCGGTTAAGGTGCTAGAGTTCTAAAGACACCCACTTGCAAATGTTGCACAAGCAGCTGCTCCACCACCATGGATATGCGTCTCTTTGCCTTTTCTCGCTCTGCCAGCTCTCTCCGTTAGCTCCCTCATGGCCTGCTTCTCCAGTTACATTACTGACCCTCCCATATAGGATTTGCAAACATTTTGAGGCATAAAAAAAAGCATGTTTGAAAACATCGGAAAGGCCTCCGATCAGTCCGGAGTTATATCAGAAGGCCTAAAGACGGACTTATCACTCAAACAGATCCTCTGCGCCATCACTCAGTTCCAGTCAAGCTCCCAACCTGGATTCAATCTGCTTGAGGTTGTGAAAATCTGCCAACGTGGCAGTAAAATTGGGCTAAAATTGTGTAGAATAGGCCTTGAAATCATTACACAATCGCCCCAGACCATGTTGAGTGGTTAAGTAATTTCTAACAGACTTGCTTATGTGGTTTATGATCTTGATCTGTTATCAATAAACATGAACAAAAGTACGGTGTCAGAAACCATGTAAGCAAGTCTATCAGAGATCATTTGTGAAATACACCGACCGGGCATCACACTATGACCACCTCCTGGTTTCTGCGCTCATTGTCCACTTTATCAGCTCCACTTACTGTATAGCTGCACTTTGTAGTTCTACAGTTACAGACTGTAGTCCATCTGTTTCTCTGATACTTTGCTGGCCCCCTTTTACCCTGTTCTTCAGTGGTCAGGACCCCTATGGAGTGTATGTTGCACTAGTCTGAGTGGATCAGACGCAGCAGGAGTTTTTAAACCTAAGCACCTCAGTGTCACAGCTGGACTGAGAATAGTCCACCAACCAAAGGTATCCAGCCAACAGCGTCCTGTGGGCAGCGTCCTGTTGAAGGACTAGAGGATGACCAACACAAACTGTGCAGCAGCAGACGAGCTGTCGTCTCTGTCTTTACATCTACAAGGTGGACTGACAATGTAGGAGTGTCCAATAGAGTGGACAGTGAGTGGACACAGTGTTTAAAAACAACAGCAGCACTGCTGCGTCTGATCCACTCAGACCAACGCAACACACACTAACACACCACCACCAGGCTAGTGTTACTGCTGAGAATGATCCACCACCCAAATAGTACCTGCTCTGTGAGGGTCCATAGGGGTCCTGACCACTGAAGAACAGCGTAAAAGGGGGTAACAAAGTATCAGAGAAACAGATGGACTACAGTCTGTAACTGTAGAACTACAAAGTGCAGCTATACAGTAAGTGGAGCTGATAAGATGGACAGTGAGGGTAGAAACAAGGAGGCGGTCAGAATGCTATGCCTGGTCGGGGCAAACCTCGTTAGCTATATTAGCCTCGGAGCTCCAGGACAAAACTGAAGGAACAAACGTCAAACTCCAAACCTGTCTGGGCTAATCCGCCAAACTTGGAATAAGAAAAACTGTGTAAATTTCACTTTTTGCCAAACCAGTTTGAGTTTTGCACAGTCCATCCGTAAGTAACGTATTGAGTGTCACACTGAATTAGAGTGTTGATCTAGGATCAGATGCAATGAGTCAACTGTGTTCGTTGGGACGGGATATGAGAAATGTCATTCCGGCCTCCACATAAGGAAAATATCTTTTGGCAAAAGGTTTCAGGTTGAGGGGCAACTCCCTCTTCATTCATTTCCAGCTGTAACAAGAAACATAATGCTATAACGAGAGCATTCACAGCCCAGAATAAGAATGCACTGCTGCCAGGACGTTCACAAAAGAAGGATTTGGTGATTTTCGCGGCCCACTCGAGTCAAAACCAACCTCCAGACACGTTCAGCGCTGAAAGGGAAGTCGAGCGTGCAATTTCTTATTCTTCTCCCAAAAGAGAGGAGAGTGAGAGATTTTTATACAAGCGTTGATTGAGGTTCCTCTTCAGGTTCGATTGCTGCATGGTTGACTTCACCCAATCTAAATATGGCGGTAATGTTTACGTATGTTCGAGATTAAAACAGGCCAGTCACTAAATAATGCATATTTCCATTAGAGAGACTGCCTCATTGGCTTCTGTGCAGTCAAGCAGCCATGTCATTTTTTTTTCGGGCCTCATGTGTTTTCTGAACCTTGCGTGAAGCTCTAGCCCAAGCTGGGACCTCCCATGACGGTGAGCGTTTCAATCAGAAAACAGCAGTAGGTGCAGCGAAGAGCTCATGCTTTAATTGACCCGTGAACTGCACTGATGTTGGAAATGGCCTTCTTTGATATGCATATGGTGCCTCGTCTGCACGCAGAGCATTAGCATTGGAGCTTGGTGTGGGGACGTCCATCTCTGGGTTCATGGTGAGGTTGTACCAACCTGCTCCTCCTTCCACGCTTGAACTTCCTTCTGCTGCTGTCTAATGAACACACCTGGTTGGCTGTGAGCATATGTGCCGCTGACCTGACTAGAGGTCAGTGGTGAGTCTTACGCTGGAGTAAGTGCTGGTTTAAGATGAACTTTTGGGCTGATAAGCTGAAAGGTCATATGTTCTAAACCAGTGGTCTACGTCATATTTGTACAATAGCCACAAAGCCAACCTCACCCTCACTTGGCTTTTTATTATTCATTTTGACTTTAGTAGCTTATGATCGATTAGTTTCATCTAACTTAGCAGGTTTGAATGTCTGTTTTAAACATAATCATCGAGCATAGCAATTTAACGGTAAAGTCACTGTAAAACTGCCGTAAGCTTCAAAATAAACATATCAAATGTCTTTTGCAAGCTTCAAATATCTGTGTTTGGCCTTGAATAGCCCAAAATTGCCCGTGTGCACCAATTTTAGCTTATTGCTAAGGATGTTAATAGAAATCCTATAGGGCTGCTAGCTGAGATTGGCATTATAATAAGAAGTATACTATATACTATAATATATAATAATATTCTTATTATAGTAAGAAGTGGATTCTTTTCTCATTTTTTTGACAGTTACAGCCTGAACTGAAGGCCTAGTTCAGGGGTCATCAGCCCAAATGTTAAGACGTTTCAATAAAAATCGAACCACCTTGGGAGCCACAACGTTTCATGTCCATTTTATTGAAGTAATGTTTTACCATTGTGGCCGTAAGTGTGTCTCAGTACGTGCAAATGTCCTAGTAAAGGCTAAGAAATATAATATAAATGAAAACGCATATTTACTCTGCTCTGCTTTAAGCTTTACCTTGGTTATAGCTGCTTTTCTCGCGTCTCCGGCAGGAAACTTTTCTGCAAAAGCAGCAGTTTCTTGTAAAATGTCTCGCAATGTTCGACTCTTTACAAAGCTGATTTCAGCATGTCATCCAGCTTCTTGTTGCACCTTGTTCCACCTAAAATGATGCCTGAGTGCGCAGGAATGTGGTTAACTATGTAGCTAACTGTTGTACCATTTAAGGTGGAACAGGAAAATTGGAACAAGAAGCTGGTGAATGAGAAGCGACTTCAGCTTTACGTTTGACAGTTTCTCATTGCAGATTAAACGTATCGGGAAACCAGCTGAAGTCATTATGAATGCAAATGTGTCCATTTGTCTCCAAATTATCGATGTCCGTCTTAAATCTCTCTCTTTGCTGTTTCATTAGGTACTAGCTGTCTGTGTTGCTATGGTGACCAGCAGTCTGCACACCAACCTTCAGGGTTAAAGGGTGAATTAGCAGGTCTACATTAACTCCAGCGTTTAAGACCATTTACTGTTAAACTGTGTTGAACGATCAGCAGAGCTTTATTTTACTGTAACGGCTGATTATTTTATTTTTACCCACAAATTTAATTCTGCAGGGCAGTAAATGAGCCGCATGTTGCCGACCCCTGGTCTAGCTCTAATAGTCATGGTCCACCACTAGAAAAAAGTTATGACATTAACTAACTTGCAAATTATGAGGGTAGGTTAAATGTAGTGACCAAACAGTGTTATGTTACGTTCAGTCGGTCTCAATTTTATTGGAAAAAACAAGTTTCTCAATGGAATTTTCCATTCAAAGTTTTGATGCAGCACAAATTGGCCAAATTGTGATAGTAATGGAAAGAAGCAAATAAGGCCAACAATCTGTCAACCCAAATCAATCAAATAAAACAGGTCAAATATCATTAATGCTAATGGCAATTTAAAAAACATGCAATAAACCATGGGTTATATCAAGCATGAGCATGGAGCAACACAACTTGGCTGCTGCCATGACCGAAGTTCTGCCAGCCAACATTGTTGACTGTCCTATGCCGGATCCATGCACTTGTAGTATAGTCAGTCACCACAGATTGTGATGTACAACTGAGCAAATCCCATTGAAAGGAATAGGTGCTACTGCTATTGTCTCTCTTCAGGTCCTGTAACATTTCCATGGTAGAGATTAGGAAGTTCCAAGGACGACCGCACAACGTGTCACTTATTTTTGGTAGCAGTTCCTTGGAGCCGGAGCATCCCACCCCGACATCCCTCCCCTGTGCAGGGAGCAGAGAAGAGGGGGAATGACGTTATCTGCCCATCCATCTCTCCCCTTATCGCTACGGCTCTGAGCACCAGGCAAAACAACAGCGCTGCTCGGGGGACTCACGCACGAATATTTTTGAATGCTCCGCATGCAATGTGAAAAGCCCCCCAGGGTGGGAGTTCTGCCCTCAGTGTGTGTTTGCTGTAGAATGAAGAGTTCAAGGTCAGGTTTAGAAGGCAAACAGAGGGCCGGGCAGGCAGAGAAAGATCGTCTCGCGGATGCAGCTGAGTTTCAACACTGGTTTCCCTGACTTATATGACAATATGATATAAGAAACCACATAAAACATGATGTTTCAATTAATCATATAACAAAAATATTAAACCATTTTAATTATGATAGTAAGATGTAGCCTTAATATGAAACCTTTGCCTGTTACAGAGTAAAGTGAGAGGAAACAAGGAATGAATGATTTCATTAGTCGATTCATTGAGTAACAGACTGATTAACTGATTCATCGATTTTTAATAATAATTGCAAATTATACCCCTAATATGTAGTCTCATCTGTTATAAGACAAAATGAAAAGAACCCATCGAAAGCATGATGGTTCGATTAGTCAACTCATTGAAAAATGGACACCTGGTTGATCGATTTTTAGTAATAATTGCACATTTTACCCTTAACATCTAGTCGTCACCCGTTATAAGGCAATATTTAAAGAAACGACATAAGGCATGATGGTTCGATTAATCGTACAACAGACAGATTTACAGATTTTAATAATTATTTTATATTATTTTGTAATTATAGTTAGTTGTAGTCCTAGTATGAAACCCTTGAATCCATGGAATGAAATATAGTTTGCTTAATCGATTAATCGAATAATAGTCAATAGATTAATCGATTATGGTAACAGCCTTAGTGTGCATTCCTCACCTGTGACAGGGCAAAAGCACAGAAGTCATGATGCTTGGTTATTCAGTCACTCCATCAATACTCAACAGATTAATCGCTCAGAGAATTCAACATTAGCTGCAGCCCTAACACACTGGCTCTTAATAAGGACCCCTACCTTCCAAACAGCTCTCCGTCAAGTCTAAATAAGGCTTTCCCATTAAAAGATTCGTGGAGTCTGTTCACAAGGCCTCTGATACACTGCCATTGCACATGCTGCACCACATCCAACACATGCTTGATGCAATGGAAATCCCTTTTGATTGGTATGGACGTTTATGATCGAGTGTAGGATTGTATCCTCCTGTGTGGCCCATGACAGCAGCCAAGGCATCAAAGACCAGGCCGCGTTCTCCACAGGCCTTAAAATGGAAACAACAGACGAGTTAACTAATATCCACTTTGGCGACAGGTTCCTTTTTAGTCCCCACAGTTTCATAATAATAAATCATTTCTGATAACGGACCCTGACCGATAAGGCATTGTTTACTTAAAGGCAGTGAAGTTATGCTGTGTTGGTCTGGCTGGACTGTTGTCATTGGCAGAGAACCTTGGAAAAAGAGTGCCAAAGTTGCCATTCTATCTCTACTCAACGTAAACTCTTTTCCTTCATTCTTACAGTTTATGAATGGCAGCTGTGTTGGAGAACAGCTAATCACACTGTTCTGGCCTCGTAATTCGTGGAAGCTTTGTAGGATTTTAGATCCGTCAGTCATTTCGATGACCTGTCTGCTGAACACTGGTTTTGCAGTGCTTGTTTCTTCACAACATGTCAATGCAACTTCGCTGTAACAGCCATGGGTTGAAAACCATCTGTTGCCCTTATGGCGCAGAGACCTAGAACAGAGAATAAGTATACGGATACAAATATGAATGAGAAAAGACCACAAGACGCACCACAAACCTTCCTTGTTCATGTAAATCTGTCACACTTTAATCCTTTTCTCTGAGAGCCTGAGAGCTGCCCTGCTACACAGACCACAGCCTGATTAATCTCCAGAGTAATCCCAGAGTTCCATACAAACTGTCCTGCTAGTCAGGCCTAAACACAGTCTTATTAAGATGTAAAATAACCCCAGAGTTTATAATAAACTGTCCTGCTAGTCAGGCCTAAAACTAGCTTTATTAATCTTTAAAACAATCCCTGTCTTTCATACAAACTGTCCTTCTTACCAGGCCTAAACACGGCCTTATTAATATCTAAAATAATCCCAGAGTTCCATACAAACTGTCCTTCTTACCAGGCCTAAACACGGCCTTATTAATATCTAAAATAATCCCAGAGTTCCATACAAACTGTCCTTCTTACCAGGCCTAAACACGGCCTTATTAATATCTAAAATAATCCCAGAGTTCCATACAAACTGTCCTTCTTACCAGGCCTAAACACGGCCTTATTAATATCTAAAATAATCCCAGAGTTTCATATAAACTGTCCTTCTTACCAGGCCTAAACACGGCCTTATTAATATCTAAAATAATCCCAGAGTTCCATACAAACTGTCCTTCTTACCAGGCCTAAACACGGCCTTATTAATATCTAAAATAATCCCAGAGTTCCATACAAACTGTCCTTCTTACCAGGCCTAAACACGGCCTTATTAATATCTAAAATAATCCCAGAGTTCCATACAAACTGTCCTTCTTACCAGGCCTAAACACGGCCTTATTAATATCTAAAATAATCCCAGAGTTTCATATAAACTGTCCTTCTTACCAGGCCTAAACACGGCCTTATTAATATCTAAAATAATCCCAGAGTTCCATACAAACTGTCCTTCTTACCAGGCCTAAACACGGCCTTATTAATATCTAAAATAATCCCAGAGTTCCATACAAACTGTCCTTCTTACCAGGCCTAAACACGGCCTTATTAATATCTAAAATAATCCCAGAGTTCCATACAAACTGTCCTTCTTACCAGGCCTAAACACGGCCTTATTAATATCTAAAATAATCCCAGAGTTCCATACAAACTGTCCTTCTTACCAGGCCTAAACACGGCCTTATTAATATCTAAAATAATCCCAGAGTTTCATATAAACTGTCCTTCTTACCAGGCCTAAACACGGCCTTATTAATATCTAAAATAATCCCAGAGTTCCATACAAACTGTCCTTCTTACCAGGCCTAAACACGGCCTTATTAATATCTAAAATAATCCCAGAGTTCCATACAAACTGTCCTTCTTACCAGGCCTAAACACGGCCTTATTAATATCTAAAATAATCCCAGAGTTCCATACAAACTGTCCTTCTTACCAGGCCTAAACACGGCCTTATTAATATCTAAAATAATCCCAGAGTTTCATATAAACTGTCCTTCTTACCAGGCCTAAACACGGCCTTATTAATATCTAAAATAATCCCAGAGTTCCATACAAACTGTCCTTCTTACCAGGCCTAAACACGGCCTTATTAATATCTAAAATAATCCCAGAGTTCCATACAAACTGTCCTTCTTACCAGGCCTAAACACGGCCTTATTAATATCTAAAATAATCCCAGAGTTCCATACAAACTGTCCTTCTTACCAGGCCTAAACACGGCCTTATTAATATCTAAAATAATCCCAGAGTTCCATACAAACTGTCCTTCTTACCAGGCCTAAACACGGCCTTATTAATATCTAAAATAATCCCAGAGTTCCATACAAACTGTCCTTCTTACCAGGCCTAAACACGGCCTTATTAATATCTAAAATAATCTCATAGTTCTATTCCAACCATACTTATGCACAGTTTTATTGATCTGTAAAATAATCCCATAGTTCTATACAAACCATATTTAATAACAGCTTTATTGATCCCTAAAATAATCTCATAGTTTTATACTAACCATATATAATGTTTCATTAATCCCCAAAATAAAACCATAGTTCTACACCAACTGTCCTGTTAACCAAGCCTAGTTTATTAATCTCCAAAATAATTATATAGTTCTATACTAACCATATCTATGTAGTTTTCATTCATCTCTAAAATAATCCCATAGTTCTTTACTAACAATACTTAATCACAGTTTTAATAATCTTCAAAATAATCTCATAATTCTATACTAACAATATCTAATTACAGTTTCATTAATCTCTAAAACAATCCTATATTTCTACACTAACCATATCTATTCAGTTTTTATTCAGCTCTAAAAGAATCCCATAGTCCTTTACTAACCATAATTAATCACAGTTTTAATAATCTTCAAAATAATTTCATAATTCTATACTAATCATATCTAATTACAGTTTCATTGATCTCTAAACTCCTATAGTTCCAACTTGCAATACAAATAAAAACTAAAATAGACAGCCTGCAAGCAAATGATGCATATGCAGAGCTCTTCACTATAGTCACACAGATTCATTGACTGCAATGCAATTTCATGCTCACTTCTCAGTGGGGCTTCCGCACCTAATAGTCTGTGTGTTGGGCAGCATGTTCCCAAGGGCTCTCGAGTCAGGAGAGGAACACAGAGCTGTACGCACTGACACTGAACTTCACCTGCAACACAAAGACTCTCTGAATCGCTGCTAACTTCTAGTTACATCTGCACTGTCACTGAAATCAAGCGTGCTTCTAGAGAGCAGCTAAACTCTGGGCTGTACGTGTCCAGAAGCACAGCTGTAAATACAAATCTCCAGGATGGTAGATATCCAGACCAAAATAATATGACCAAAGACAAAGTTCCCCATTTGGCTAACAGAATAAAAACCCCCTTTGCTTAAGAAGCCTCACTGAACACACTGTAAATGGGAGGTCAGCTTTTGCTACCGTAACAACAGACTCTGCTGAATAACAGCTCCACAGCTCGAACCCACCAGCATGTATATTTAACTAGCTGTGTGTTAGTAAACTCCACAGGCATCCGTGGCGCCTTCTCTGCAGCTCCTGATTGGAGCTTGAACATTTTGATGAATAGCATGTTTATCACATTTTCACCCCACAGGGGTTCTACCTGGGAAACCTGAGCAGTGGCCTTCCGTAAGGATTCAGGTTTGAATCCCAGTTCAGTTGGTGTGGTCAATAGGATGCATTAGCCAGGGATGTGTGAGACAGTTGTTAATATTCCTCTCCAAGGAAACTGGCTGGAAAAGTGAAGAGCCCAAACAGGCCTCTCATTCATTCCCCAACCCAGAGTCAGAGTAAAGGTACATCAGTTCTGTTGTCTTTCTATGAGCATCCATGACAATCTGCTTCAGACACGGCGGCTCATTTATGTCTGTTCACTATTGACCAAGTTTGATGAGCCTATACTGACCGTTCTATCAGCTTTCAGACCGTAGATTACAAGGTCATTTCTATTGGGAGGTATATGTCCCAAACCCTAACCCAGGGATGCCCAATCCTGGTCCTGGAGATCTACCACCCTCCACAGTTTAGCTCCAGCCCTAATCAAACACTCCTGATGCAGGTAACAAAGGCCTTGAGGGGCATCTCAGGATTAGACCTAGCTGTGTTGGATCTAAACCCCCCAGGGTGGCAGATCTCCAGGACCAGTACTGGGCACCACTGCCCTAACCCAAAAATTGACTCGTGATAATAATAGTTCGATTTTTTTTGTTTGTTTTATTGTCAATGTTGTTTTTTAAAGATCCATTTCATTTCTTTTAAAATGAGGATTTCAATTTATCACGCATCTAATTTTTACATAAAACTTTTATCAGAAAATGCCGTCCCACATTTTCACATCACTGCCTGAACATAGTTATAGTCCTTGGGTGGAGCCTCATTTTAGCCATGCTCCTGCTCCTGTGCTTCATACTAACCAGTGTTTGAGTATGTAGCAAGTAGAACAGGCACAAGTGTCAAAGTTAAGTATACTCAAAAATCCACAATGCACATTTAGAACCAGTCGATTTGTGAGTCTAGTAATGATGGACACTATTCCTGTATGGACCCTCACAGAGCAGGTACTATTTGGGCGATGGATCATTCTCAGCACTGCAGTAACACTGAGGAGGTGGAGGTGTATTAGTGTGTGTTGCGCTGGTACGAGTGGATCAGACACAGAAGCGCTGCTGGGGTTTTGGAGGGTCCATGGGGGTCCTGACCATAGAAGAACAGGGTAACAGAGTATCAGAGAAACAGATGGACTACAGTCTGTAACTGTAGAACTACAAAGTGCAGCTATGCAGTAAGTGGAGCTGATAAGATGGACAGTGAGCGTAGAAACAAGGAGGCGGTCAGAATGTTACGCCTGATCCATGTATATTGTGAAACACTGATTTTCAGGCTAAACACAAAACTGACCAGTAAACAAAACATGGAGTTGGTCAAACAAACAAATACAGGCCTAGAGTAAACAATCTCAACATGACTGATGGCTGCCAGTTTCAGCGTGTTATCCTGAGTCCAGGGCTGATCTTGGGTCAGTGTAAGGTAGAGAAAGAATGCGGCTAATGTGTGAATGAATGTGTGAGGGAGCAGACCACACACAGCACGGGTTACAGAATGGACAGCTGTGGACGGAGAGGTCCAGATCCAGATCCAGAGGCCGACTGGCCAGCTGTGTAATATCTCTCAGCATTGTGACAACCAGACAAACATCAACACATCCGGCTCAATGACATCATCATCTAGAAGAAGTTGGAGTTCCATCACTCTGATAAAATCCCTCATGTGAGAACATGGAGAGGGGATGTCATTTCCGATAGCTGAGGACTGCAGAAGAATCTCTGAGACACTTTATTTTGTAGCATAGCAGCAACATTTCAATGATGGAGCAGCGCAGAAGACATTCAGTAGATTAATATGAGAGTTTTAATGAACCGTCAATAAAAGTTCTTTATAATTTGCTGAATTCAGTGGTTTTTCACTTTATTTGTAGAGGCCAAGTTCAGTGGAAGTGGAAGTGAACAAGTTACAGGTTTAATACAACCTCAACAAGCTGATACAGACAAACTGACTCCATCCTGAGCCTGGACCTTCACTGGATTAGGATTTGATTAAGATTAAGGTTAGGATTAGGGCCAGGGTGAGGGTTAATATTAGGGCCAGGGTTTTAGGATTAGGTTTGGATTGAGGTTAAGGTTATGGTTAAGATTAGAGCCAGGGTGAGGGTTAGGATTAGGTTTGGATTGAGGTTAAGTTTGGGCTCAGGATTAAGGGCAGAGTGAGGGTTAGGATTAGTCAAGTGGCTTTTATTGTTATCCCGTTTACAGTGGAGTGAACACTTGGAGCAACACGGTGCAATGAGGAGCAAACAGTACAGTAAGTGTGTACATGCAGGCATAGTGTACAAACCAAAACTTAAACTAGAAACAATAAATACGATAAATGAAACAGACATTAGACACGGTAAACAGACAGGACAGTGCAGCACCGACTCAGCACTCATTCTGGACATGAGGTCGTGGAATAAGGTGCAGAGATATTAACATGCTGTGATCTGTGGGCCACGCAGTCAGATGACAGACATAAACACAGCAGTTACTGAGGTAGTAAAACAGTGTAAACACAGTGTAGCAGCAATGTTGCAGTAGAGCATCAAAACAGGAGTGTGTGTAGAGTGTGTGTGTATGTTGGGGGAGGGGCGGGGGGGTTAGCTCAGTCCTTGTGAGTTTAAAAACCTGATCGCTTGAGGAACAAGGCTGTTGCAGAGTCTGGCAGTGGTGGTGCAGATGCTCCGGTACCTTCTGCCAGACGGCAGCAGTGAAAAACGTCTGCGTGATGGATGGACGGGGTCGTCCACAATACTAGTAGCTTTCCGGATCCAATGGTGCAGTGTAGATGTCCAAGATGGAGGGAAGAGAGACCCCGATGATCTTCTTAGGTTTTTGGGTTGAGGTTATGGTTAAGATTAGAGCCAGGGTGGGGGTTAGGATTAGGTTTTGGATTGAGGTTAAATTATTAGTCCCACAATAGTTTAGTCCCTCTAATTTATTAGTCCCTCCGCACTTAACCCATCCGTGAAGTGAAACACCACATACACAATAGTGAGCACACACACTAGGGGGCAGTAAGCACACTTGCCCGGAGCGGTGGGCAGCCCTATCCACGGCGCCCAGGGGGGCAGCTGGGGGTTAGGTGTCTTGCTCAAGGACACCTCAGTCATGGACTGTTAGTGCTGGGGATCGAACCAGTCACAGGACCTAACCTCCAGCCCACAACTGCCCCAAGGTTAAGGTTGGGCTCAGGATTAAGGGGAGAGTGAGGAGTAGGATTAGGTTTTTGGGTTGAGGTTAGGGTTAGGTTTGGGGCCAAGGTGAAGGTTAGGATAAGGTTTTGGATTGAGGTTAAGATTAGGGTTAGGGTCAGGGTGAGGGTTAGGATTAGGTTTTGAGGTTAAGCCTGGCGTTACAAAACGTAAGTAGCGAATCTTCAAGATATTTACTTCAGTGTATTCAGACACTTCACTTCTGCTACTTCAAGAGTTTACTAATCATCTACAAAGGACCACTTCAAATAGTGTTACTGCATCCTCATGTGATGCAGTGACATTTGAGGAAAAACGAGGTGAAGGATGCGTATACAGCCCAGACAGGTCCAAATGAACCCAGTTTAACACAATTAGACTGCACTGTTAAACTGTTTTTGTGCATGTGATCAAGTTTACTTTAGATATGCTCACTTAGCTGTTCATAAATTCGCATATGGCTCTTAATTTTGGAGCATATCTCTGCTTTCATACATCATCATACTTTAAAAGAAGTTTTCTTAAGGGTTCTTTAATAAAGGCAAGGGTTCTGTTTAGTTCTATATACTTTTTTTGCATAGTGAAAGCATTCTTCAGATCCTTCACATGACAGTTCTCCTTGTTACAAGCTTGACATCATACCAGTAGAAGAACCCTTTTTGTGGGCTATATAGAACCACTCTCACGAAGGATCTATGTAGAACCATGTGCAACACATATCAACCTGAAGAAACGTCTCACCATGCAAAGGACCGTTTAAGCAGGAAATGGTTCTATAGAGAATTCATGGCTCTTAACAGAACCAATGTCTTTACTAAAGAACCTTGTTTGTAAGTATGAGATCAACAGAAATGTGTGTTTGCCTGAGATGCTTGTTTACTGTGTGAATGTGTATTCTGCTGAAACAGCATGGCTCAGTCTCATCGAGAGTCTCCGAATCATGTGTGTGTGTGTGTGTGTGTGTGTGTGTGTGTTTGCGTGAGTCTCCCGGGTCGTGTGTGTTTACAGCATGTCTGTTCTCCTAATTACCTGCAGGTCTGAGCCAGGTCCCGCGTGATAAAGCGCATTAGTCAGCGATAATTCTTCTCCATCTCCACTCTAATTTCTCCCTTTGAGGACGGCCCACCGCTCGCTTTGTGCTCCTTATCTACCCACTCCAAAACAAAAGGCTGAAGCAGAGGAAAACAATATGCCAGAGAAAGCAGAAAACCACCATCCCTCTCTCCCTCTCTCCCTCTCTCTCTATCTCCTCACGAAAAAGGGAGAGTCTGCTGGGAAGGCCTTTTAGTAGCTGCGAGGGGAATAGGGGTATTTGAGGCAGATTTTTCTGATTGCTCATCCGCCGTCTCTTCTCGTCTCATGCCATTTCATCCTGGCGGGGTTACAGCTCCTGTTGTTTTGGACGCGTCACAAAGCCACAAGACTGTACACAGCCAAGCCTCGCAGGATCGGCCTTTTAACTTGTTTGTAATCTCTTCACTGTGTATTGTTAAACCTTTAAACAGCAGGTTTATAATTCAGCTTTTAATCCTAAGACTTAGTGCCCGGTGACAGTTACCGGACAATACAGGCACGAATGAAAAGGCGTCAGGCTATATGACCTGTTAAGGGGTTAATAGATAAGTTACAGCTCTGCTGCCAAATAAAGGAAAACAATATTCTACACAACTTTTACTGAGCTGCCCTTTTTATCGTGTTCTTTTATTTGAAAAAGCTTTAACTCACATGCCATCACTGTATTTGCTCCCACGTCTTCTTCTGAGTTAGGGTTCATCTTAAAATTACCAGAAGAAATAGTATTACTTTTACTTTTTTAATGTTGGCTACACATAGCCAACTTACTTTCTCGTTCTCTTTTCACAGGTTCCAATTTTGGAGCTAAAACATTTAAACTTGGGGAAAATCGAGCCTATATAGTACAGTTGTTTTTTTGTAGCCAATCATATTTAAGGTTTACATGCAGCATTTATGATCTTTTTTTCCCTTTAGCAATGGCACATCTTACAAACACAAAACAGAGATACTTGCATACATACTAGCACATCAATATATGAGCAACCAACTGGCATTCCATTGCATTGGCCTAGCAACACTTTAGCAACCACCTGGGATAACACAGCAATGGCTTAGCCACACCTTAGCAACCACCAAAGGCACCATAGCAGCAGCCTAACAACATCTTAGCAACCACCAAGGACAGCAGAAGAACAGACTTGCAACACTTTAGCAAACATCTAGGATAACAGCAACAGCCTGGCAGCACCATAGCAACCACCTGGGATACTATAGCAATACCCTTGCAACACCATAGCAATTACCAAAAACATCATGGCAGCATCCTAGCAACACCTTAGCAACCATCTGGTAAAACATGGCAACAGCCAAGGGACAACTTAGCAAACACCTGGGAAAACATAGCAGTGGCCAAGCAACACCATAGCAACCACATGCTAGCAGGCTAGCAGCAAACTACCAACCTCTGCCTAGAAGTACCATAGCAATCACCTGGGACACTATAGCAAAGGCATAGTAACACCTTAGCAACCACCTGGGATAACACAGCAACAGCCTAGCAACACCTTAGCAGCCACATGAGATAACATATTAACAGGCTAGCAGCACCTTACCAACCACCTGTGATGCCACAGCAATGGCCTAGCAACAATGTAGCAGCCACCTAGGATAACACAGCAATGGCCAAGCAATACTTTAGCAACCATCTGGGATAACAGAGGAACAGTCAAGCAGCACCCTAGCAACCACCATGGACACCATATCAACAGTCCTGTTGACACCTTAGCAACCACCTGGAACATGAGAGCAACAGCCTAGTAACACATTAACAACCACCTGGGATCACATAGCAACGGCCTAGAAGTCCCATAGCAATCACTTGGAATAGCATATTTTACTGTGGACCCACCAACAATCTGACATATTCAAAGGGGGGAAGCCACGATACATGATTGGACTTAAATAAATATATACACACAGTTCAGGTTTAGGTGAGATCAGAGCTGCTCTGGTGATTGTCTTTGTTAGGTCAGAGTGGATTGCAGGTCAGTAGGTCCAGACGAGTGATCAGCACGAGTGATGATTTGTCTGGAAAAGGGGCTTCGGCTTATCAGCAGTGTGAGAAAGAGAGAGAGAGACAGAGAAAGAGAGACAGAGGGAGGGTCCCTGAACAGATACCATCTCATCTGCCTTTTGTTTAAAACGTTCTAGAGGTTTATCTGAACACGGGCTGGGCATAACACACACATACCTATACACACATGCTCACACGCAACAGCATGAAGAGCCTGAGACTAAAACGCATAGTCTGAGTCTAAACCACAGAACAAGACTGGACCTCAAATCTCCAGGCTCATATAAGAAGTAGAGACCCTTTCTAAAGGGAACACATATTGGGAGTTTATTAAGGTCTTGTTTTTTTGCTAATTAAGGCCTTAATTAGACTATTCCAAATGCTTCCTTCACTATATGTCCAATAGATTTATTCATTATGAGCTGTACTGGTACATGATTGGAGGTCTGTTCGGTGTAAATCACTAATAATTGCCTTGTTAGATGAAATAATGTACAGTGAGCACCTTGATAAGACCTCGTTATGCAAATTATTGACCATGATCTACTTCTCTAAATTTGCATCTTATTAGTGTATAATTGGCAACATTTGCTCCCAACAAGTCAGTTTGCATCACAAATGTAATACCTACTTATAACATTTTGATTAAAAAAAACAAAACAACCAAACAAAATAATAAACAATGAAACCTCCGTTCAACGGTTCAATTACTCCATTTCAAAATTGGTTTGCTTTTTTAAGGGGGATTAAATTTATTCAAACTATTCCCAGTTTGTGTCTTTGTGGATCATAGAAATCCATGTAATAATATCGCATTAGAATTTCAAATGACTACTTTAAAACCTCTTTAGCACTTTTTAGAATCCACTTAGTGACTTCTTGAACTCTTATTAGCTCTTATTATCTCCAGAAGTCACTTAATACTTTAATACCTACAGAAATAAATTGTCACCAGTCATACAGTGATAAGATGTGAACGTATGTGATTAATTTGTTAATAATTATATCTATTAATGCATAATATAATAATAAGAACAGTTAGTTGTGGCCACGCAAGCTGATTGGTTATGAAGCTCTTATTTCACCATAACATCATAGGCTTTTCACAAACACTGTATCACTCTGCTGAGACGCTGTTGCTAAGCAACGAGTGTGACAGCTGTAGGAGACGCTCAAGCCATTTGAACATTTTTACTTCTTAACAGAAAACGGACACTTTTAAGATCAAATTTGACCGACAGTCGATTTGGTCCGACTCTGAAGACGAGACGACACTAAATTCCCAAACTGCCGTCTCCACTGAGCAGCTTTTCAGTCGGCAGCTGTGAGAGAAGAACAGCTGAACAACCTGGAATCAGCCAGAAATGAACCCAACACCATTCGCCAAACTAAACGGGCTGTAAGCTGCTTTACAGACCGGCTGGAACAAAACAACATTAATACTGATCTGGAAAAAAGTGACAAAAACTGAGCTGAACCTGATATTGGGTCAGTTTTATGGCTCAGTCTGATTTGGTCCGACTCTGAAGATCAGACTACATGTTTGGCGAATGGTATTGGGTTCATTTCTGGCTGATTCCAGGTTGTGAATTCAGTGTAAGGAGCAGGAGAACGACCTGCCGGCTGTGCAGCGAGTGGGTGGAGCTCGTTACTCTGATGTAGCAACAAGCTGCTTGTTAAGGAGCTATAATTTGGAGGAAGGAACTGAACATTAAAACATTAAACGCTGCGTTCACGGCCAGTTTATTCATATCTTTATTTAACTGTTGCAGTAGAAGACTTTAGGTTGTGTGTTATCGCTACAACATCTGCTGCAATGATCTACGACGACCACAGCTGTGATGTTATTTCATGATAACACACTCCCTCTGTGTTCTATTGCTTAAACATAACAGACATCCAGTTATGTATGAATGCAAGTGAATAGAGTTTAATGTATAGTGAATAAACCATTTAGAAGCATTTAATATGGGCTTTTCTGGACAAATAACAGTTAAATACACTTTTATAAAAAGATTCAATGGTTCTTTCAGCAAAAAAAGGTTCTACATAGAACGGTGAACAATTTAAGGAACCCATTGTATGATTAAACGGTTCTTTGCATCATGAAAGGGTTCTTCAGATTGATGGAGGATATGCTTTTGATAGCACCCAAAAGGGTTCTTCTACTGTTATGATGTCAAACTTATAAAAATAGAAGAACCCTTTTGGGTGCTATATAGAACCCTTTTCAAAAAGGTTCTATATAAAACCATCTAGGGCACATTCTCCATCCATTTGAGGAACCATTTCATGATGCGAAGAACCATTTAATCGTGCAAAGGGTTCCTTGAGCGTTTATGGTTCTATATAGAAACGTTTTCTTTACTAAAGAACCAGTAAAGCACCATCTTTATATAAGTGTATAAGAGTTTATTCCTTAAAATAGTGTTACGGAAAAAAAGTCATAAATATATAAAACTAGATATTCTACATATGATGAAGAATATATTGACAATATCTCACATCTTTCCTCTTCACCGATGTGGTACTTCTGCTTTTCTAACATCTCAGATCAACAAAAGGATTACGATGAGGGACAGATCGTGTTTTACACTGAAAAGGGCTTCAGCTAGAAATCTACTGCGTTTCTGCAGATGCAGCTTTCCAGCACGTCAGTATTTAAGCCCATTCCATTATGTCAGTGTTTCCCAGCTCCGACCCTGCCGTCCACCTGCACTGCTTAGTTTCATGATTTTCCTGCTGCTCCGTTCAACTCCAGAAGGACCTCATCATTAGTTAATGATGGGACTCAGGTGCAGGGAAAACATGAAACTGTGCAGGTGGACTTTAGGACTGGAACTGGAAAAAATACATTATGCCAACATAAAGAAATAGCAACATCCCCCCCAACACACACACACACACACACACACACACACACACAAACACACACACACACTGTGCAACTTGTCTAACTGTGCTGTGGGTAGCGCTGCCACGTTTACTTTGCACTTGCATTTGAAATACTCTCACCGGCCAATTTATTTAATTATTTCATTAATTATTTCAATTTTTTACAAGTCATTTTGGATCATTTCCTTTGATTGATTCATCATGAAATTTACACGCAACATGCACTTTCAAATTATCTCACAAACTGAAAAACGACAAAATTAAAGATACAAGGTTCTGTTCCTGTCATACACACTCACCGGCCACTTTATTAGGTACAATTGTTCAATTGCTTGTTAACACAAATAGCTGATCAGCCAATCACACGGCAGCAACTCGATGCATTGAGGCATGTAGAGGTGGTCAAGACAACCTGCTGAAGTGCAGGCCGAGCATCAGAACGGGGAAGAAAGGGGATTTAAGGGACTTTGAACGTGGCGTGGTTGTTGGTGCCAGACGGGCTGGTCTGAGTATTTCAGAAACTGCTGATCTGCTGGGATTTTCACGCTCAACCATCTCTAGGGTTTACAGAGAACGGTCCGAAAAAGAGGAAATATCCAGTGTATTTTGAACAAAGCAAAAGATCCAAAGAGCACAAACACGACGAGCAAACAACGACCAGCGAAGACAAAGGGCAAACACAGGGCTTAAATACACAGGGACACTGAGGGACAGGTGCAAACAATCAGGGGCGGAGTTATAAAACCAAAACAAACGCACATGGACAGGACTGGGAGGGGCCAATCGTGACATAACGTCATAATACCGCTAATACCTTAGCATCATATTACGGGGGTTCGACCCTTGGCATCATATTGGGGGTGCATAACCCTTAGAATCATATTAAGGATTTTCAACTTAAATGTGCAACTCTTAGTATCACATTAGAGGCCTTCAACCCTGAGCATCATATTAGAGGCCTTCAACCCTTATCATCACATTAGAGGCCTTCAACCCTTAGCATCACATTAGAGGCCTTCAACCCTTACCATCATATTAGAGGCCTTCAACCCTGAGCATCATATTAGAGGCCTTCAACCCTTATCATCACATTAGAGGCCTTCAACCCTTAGCATCACATTAGAGGCCTTCAACCCTTAGCATCACATTAGAGGCCTTCAACCCTTAGCATCACATTAGAGGCCTTCAACCCTTACCATCATATTAGAGGCCTTCAACCCTTAGCATCACATTAGAGGCCTTCAACCCTTACCATCACATTAGAGGCCTTCAACCCTTAGCATCACATTAGAGGCCTTCAACCCTTACCATCATATTAGAGGCCTTCAACCCTTAGCATCACATTAGAGGCCTTCAACCCTTAGCATCACATTAGAGGCCTTCAACCCTTAGCATCACATTAGAGGCCTTCAACCCTTACCATCATATTAGAGGCCTTCAACCCTTAGCATCACATTAGAGGCCTTCAACCCTTAGCATCACATTAGAGGCCTTCAACCCTTACCATCATATTAGAGGCCTTCAACCCTTACCATCACATTAGAGGCCTTCAACCCTTAGCATCACATTAGAGGCCTTCAACCCTTAGCATCACATTAGAGGCCTTCAACCCTTAGCATCACATTAGAGGCCTTCAACCCTTACCATCATATTAGAGGCCTTCAACCCTTAGCATCACATTAGAGGCCTTCAACCCTTACCATCATATTAGAGGCCTTCAACCCTTAGCATCACATTAGAGGCCTTCAACCCTTACCATCACATTAGAGGCCTTCAACCCTTAGCATCACATTAGAGGCCTTCAACCCTTACCATCATATTAGAGGCCTTCAACCCTTAGCATCACATTAGAGGCCTTCAACCCTTACCATCACATTAGAGGCCTTCAACCCTTAGCATCACATTAGAGGCCTTCAACCCTTACCATCATATTAGAGGCCTTCAACCCTTAGCATCACATTAGAGGCCTTCAACCCTTAGCATCACATTAGAGGCCTTCAACCCTTAGCATCACATTAGAGGCCTTCAACCCTTACCATCATATTAGAGGCCTTCAACCCTTAGCATCACATTAGAGGCCTTCAACCCTTAGCATCACATTAGAGGCCTTCAACCCTTACCATCATATTAGAGGCCTTCAACCCTTAGCATCACATTAGAGGCCTTCAACCCTTAGCATCACATTAGAGGCCTTCAACCCTTAGCATCACATTAGAGGCCTTCAACCCTTACCATCACATTAGAGGCCTTCAACCCTTACCATCACATTAGAGGCCTTCAACCCTTACCATCATATTAGAGGCCTTCAACCCTTAGCATCACATTAGAGGCCTTCAACCCTTAGCATCACATTAGAGGCCTTCAACCCTTACCATCACATTAGAGGCCTTCAACCCTTAGCATCACATTAGAGGCCTTCAACCCTTAGCATCACATTAGAGGCCTTCAACCCTTACCATCATATTAGAGGCCTTCAACCCTTAGCATCACATTAGAGGCCTTCAACCCTTAGCATCACATTAGAGGCCTTCAACCCTTAGCATCACATTAGAGGCCTTCAACCCTTAGCATCACATTAGAGGCCTTCAACCCTTACCATCACATTAGAGGCCTTCAACCCATAGCATCACATTAGAGGCCTTCAACCCTTACCATCACATTAGAGGCCTTCAACCCTTAGCATCACATTAGAGGCCTTCAACCCTTAGCATCACATTAGAGGCCTTCAACCCTTAGCATCACATTAGAGGCCTTCAACCCTTAGCATCACATTAGAGGCCTTCAACCCTTAGCATCACATTAGAGGCCTTCAACCCTTACCATCACATTAGAGGCCTTCAACCCATAGCATCACATTAGAGGCCTTCAACCCTTACCATCACATTAGAGGCCTTCAACCCTTAGCATCACATTAGAGGCCTTCAACCCTTAGCATCACATTAGAGGCCTTCAACCCTTAGCATCACATTAGAGGCCTTCAACCCTTAGCATCACATTAGAGGCCTTCAACCCTTACCATCATATTAGAGGCCTTCAACCCTTACCATCACATTAGAGGCCTTCAACCCTTAGCATCACATTAGAGGCCTTCAACCCTTACCATCATATTAGAGGCCTTCAACCCTTATCATCACATTAGAGGCCTTCAACCCTTAGCATCACATTAGAGGCCTTCAACCCTTACCATCACATTAGAGGCCTTCATCCTTAGCATCACATTAGAGGCCTTCAACCCTTACCATCATATTAGAGGCCTTCAACCCTTAGCATCACATTAGAGGCCTTCAACCCTTATCATCACATTAGAGGCCTTCAACCTTTATCATCACATTAGAGGCCTTCAACCCTTATCGTCACATTAGAGGCCTTCAACCCTTAGCATCACATTAGAGGCCTTCAACCCTTAGCATCACATTAGAGGCCTTCAACCCTTAGCATCACATTAGAGGCCTTCAACCCTTACCATCACATTAGAGGCCTTCAACCCTTAGCATCACATTAGAGGCCTTCAACCCTTACCATCATATTAGAGGCCTTCAACCCTTAGCATCACATTAGAGGCCTTCAACCCTTAGCATCACATTAGATGCCTTCAACCCTTACCATCATATTAGAGGCCTTCAACCCTTAGCATCACATTAGAGGCCTTCAACCCTTAGCATCACATTAGAGGCCTTCAACCCTTACCATCATATTAGAGGCCTTCAACCCTTAGCATCACATTAGAGGCCTTCAACCCTTACCATCATATTAGAGGCCTTCAACCCTTATCATCACATTAGAGGCCTTCAACCCTTAGCATCACATTAGAGGCCTTCAACCCTTACCATCACATTAGAGGCCTTCATCCTTAGCATCACATTAGAGGCCTTCAACCCTTACTATCATATTAGAGGCCTTCAACCCTTAGCCTCATAATAAGGGTGTTCAACTCTTAGCATTGCATTGGGGAGAAGTTTATGTACAGCGATCAGCATAATGCTAACGGCATGCCTACATATCAGCTTATCTCAGATAGACCTGCTCATGTGGTTTCTGGCACAGTGTCATACTGTTATGCAGTTTGTATGATGCTAATTGATGGGGTATAAGCTACCATTCCATGTGCGCTCTATTAGCCACAAAGCTCCAGTGGAAAACTTACAGAAGTAAAATCCTATCAAACATATCTTGAGTACATTTGGGGCACATTTTGCCAAACTATGGCTTTAACTCATCTGGCTTAACTGCTGCTAAACCCTTCATGCACTGAATCAGGTGTGCTGGAGCAGAGAGACTTTACACCGCTGTGTATTTTGAACAAGCCTGACTTGACACATCAGACTGACTGGAGCCGGTCCTGTCAGTCTAGAGCCGATTTAGGGGAAAGGGTTTGGCCTGGCCCTACAGCTGCATTGCGCTGTAGTGGGCACAGATAACCCTGTTATGATGAATAGCACCAACCCTCCTAGTGATTCAAACCAGAGGAAAGACCCTGGATAAGCAAGAGAGAGTGGAGCGGTGGAACAAGGGGATTCAAGATTTCCCAGAGCTGCCTAATCTGTATGGGAAAAGCTTAGAGTCTCAATCAGTTTACACAGGAAATCTACATTGTACGTCTAGATTTTTGACTCTAATCAGTGTCTTCTCACAAGTAGCAAGACGTAGGTCACTTTAGGTGTTGCACAGAAGAGTACCTGGAAATCTTTGCCATGCAATGGAATAATAGGCCCGTTATTGATGGTGGGGTCAGTTTTAAGTTTTAAGAACAAATTTGTAATATTGGACATGTTCCAGCAGATGTACATAAAGCTCAGAGGGAACAAATATGCCCAATGATCTGTAATTGCACAAAACAATTATCAGGACAGGGAAGCATATCATAGCACACAGTAAGAACCGCATTTCATAGCCTTACTGTTACATAGCTTTACATTTGGCAGACGCTCTTATCCAGAGCGACTTACAATTAGACGATTTTACACAGGTAGGCGAAGGCAGTGTTCGGAGTCTTGCCCAAGGACTTACTGGTATAGTGTAGGGTGTTTACCCAGGTGGCAACTGAACCCCAGTCTACAGCATAGAAAGCAAAGGTGTTACCCACTACAGTACACCAACCACCTAGCTAGCTAACTATAAACCTGGGCTGTAACAGGCCCTACTGCAACAAATGATTAGCTCTTTCAAGAAACACTGTATGTATAGAAAGTAACACTAAATTGTCAACGCCAATGTAAACCATGCATAGAAAGATAGATAAAAGATCAGATATTAAAAAATTAAAAGGACTGAAGTACAAAAAAGACAAGAGCGGCATCAGATTGGATTTCAAATGCTGGAGGAAGCTGATGGATTCCATGCTGGCCTAAGCTGGTCTGTGCTGGTTTATGCTGATCTGGTAATGGTTTAGCTGGTCACCCAACATGGTCATACTGGTTGACTAGACTACCAGCATTTAAAACTTACCAGCTACTAGACCAGCATGCCTGGTCACCACCTAAGCCAGCATATCGCTGCTGTCAGAACAAAACCTTGCATCTCCATCTCTGATGTTTGTCAGTTTTTGATATAACTTGAAAATGTCTGTTGTTTTTTACATCTTGTGCAAATTTCATGATGAATGCGCCAAAAGAAATGGCCCAAATTGAATTGGAAAAACGTCTGGTTCCATTCCCTCACATTAAAAGTAAAGCAGGTTTTTTCCTTCTCCTTTAAGTTACCATTTTGGAGATACAAGGTTTGGTTTACGACAACAGCGATATATTGGCTTAGGTGGTGACCAGGCCTGCTGGTCTGTGCTGTATTTGTTAGTTAACCTGTTTAGTGTAATGTTGGGGAGCGATGAGGAGGCGGACGCATACGCTGAGGTAAGTGAGAATTATTCGGGGCAAATCCAGGGTCAGGGTCATGACAGTCCAGGGTCGTATAGCCAACACGGATCGAACGGGAATGAGACATGGCAAACGGAAACAGACAAACACTACACGAGAATGTCAGACGTCAAACATACAACCTAAATGAAACATCACATCAACACATCATAGAAACAAAGAGTACAAACAGGGATAATGACAGAAAACATGACACAGGTGGAAAACAGGTGTAACCAATTGGGGCAGAGTCAAGAAAACAAGGGGGCATGACAAAGAACTCAAAACAAAGAAGCACGTGGACGACTGGGAAGTAAACACAAGCACATGGATGCCTGGGAGGGGCCAATCGTGACATTTAGACTGGCAGTAACATTAGCTACTTGCTACAATTAGATATATGACGTGTTCAGATGATGACTTTTTAAACACACCTCAGGCTTAAAATGAAGCAGGACGTGTTTGTTAGAGGGCCAGTTAATGCATATGATTAATACTCAGAGTAGAGGTGGGCGATATAACATAATATTGCGATACTTCAAGAAATGTTCACGATGCACGACATATCATATTTTTCCAGACATTTGATCAGTTGGAACCGAATAAAAAATATTATCAAAAACTGAACGATGACTTTTATTCAATATTTGACTTAATGTGTGTAACGGGGAGAAAGGAGGCGGACGCAGGTGCTGAGATAAGCGAGGGCAAATCCAGGGTCGTAGTCGAAACGGTCCAGGTTCACATAGCCAACACGGATTGAACGGGGGGCAAACATGACAGACAAACCAGAATAACAACACAAATAAACAACAGTACATCCAACACAGTAGATAACAGTTCAGACAAAGAAAAGACCAGCAAAGACAAGGGGCAAACACAGGGCTTAAATAATAACAGGGTAAACGAGAGACAGGCAGGGAACAGGTGGAGACAATCAGGGATGGAGTCATGAAATAAGGGGGCAGAACCAAAACAAACACACATGGAGTGGGAGGAGCCAATCGTGACAATGTGTTGCGCTAAATCCACTTAAACTGGGCGAATTGGACTCATTTTGCTCTCGTTATAATGAAAGATGCTGTTGGTCAGTCTTAAGTACTAATGCATATTGTACTGTGACCCTTAATTATTATGATAACAAAATTCATATCATATTCTCTGGTCCTAACTCAGCGATTTCTGAAACATTGATAGAAGGCATTGTTAATGGACAGGTCAGTTGTGAATGACATAATGTGCACTGTATGTTGGATAGCAAGCATATAGGATGAGGTGTACGGCCCTGCTGGTCCATCCTTGGTCCACCCAGATTATTGTCCTGCGGATAAAGTCTATTTTTTAAGCTCCTCGGATTTTAAATGCATGCAGCCTTTTGGAAAAAGAACTAAGACAAATATTACAGAGAAAAATAATGAATGACCAGGCCTAATACAAAATGATTTTGGCGAAAATGTTGCTGACACTGTGCGAAATTAAAATGATTTAGGATAAGAAAAGAAAGAACGAAAATAAATAAAGAAATAAATTGCACTGAGATTGGGAAAAAGCAATGGAAAGTGATATTTTGTCTAATACTCTGCTTAACCACCAGTGGGCCACCTGGAAAACACTGAGCAAAAAGCCAGTGGGCCACCAGCTTTGCCGTCAGTGGGCCGTCCCAATGGACGAGCACAAAAGATGGCAGTTTTTCAGCTTTTCAAAACACATTTTTAAAAATATGAAGGGCATTGCACAGATTCAAGAAGCACTTTTGAGTTGCGGTGCTCGTGGCTACATAGACAACAATGAAAAAAGTGCGACTGAGAGTTTAATAAGGTGGTATCTAAACACCCCTACAGACAGCAGCCTATCTGAAGCTAATGAAGTGGCCTGAGAGGCCTGGGGCTTTGGAGGAAACACTGAATCGATGGTCTGTATTTGTTTGGCTGTTGAGTTACAAAACTGCTATCTTCACCAAAATCAATGAGTTTACCTTTAAGGCCCAGATATAACTCCAGATATAACTCCAGATATAATTAGTGTGGGGTGGAATTTCATGTTGAATGAAGCTGACGGAGTACACAGGCTGACCTTCATTCCAGTTTGAAGCGTCTTCTGAAAGAGATGCCGCCCAGTGCCAGAAAACACGCGGTGGTCTCAGATCAGGTTTTAGTTTGGGGGTGCACGATGACGCGATGCCAGAAAGCAACCCCCCCCACACATACACTTCGGGTGGACACCAGCATGCAGACAGGCACAACAAGGATTCCAAAAGTCAGAGGTCATACTCTACACAGCTCTCCACTGGGTCTGGACAGTCCAGAGGGATAAAAATGAACCTGACCTGTTTCTAACCAAACAGAATGAAAACAGTATTTTAAAGCCCTCTATGTGTTTGTATGAGTGCTAAACTTGTAGGGGGGTAGTTATGGGACAGGGAGGATCCTTGTGGGCTTGTCTCTCTTCTATACATTCCCAGAATGCCAAGCTTGGAACAGTGGGTCTGCTAACCACTTCACACATGACCCCCAAATTCTGCCCTAGTACACCATCACCATGGATAATAATAATAGTAATAATAATAATGAGTAAACAAATTAAAGTACTTTCATTACTTTTGATTAACTGGGTTTATATAGTAATACCAGGTAGTTGCTATGGTGTTGCTTTGGTATTCCAGCTTGTTGTTAGGGCATTGCTTGTTTATTGCTAGGATGTAGCTATGACATCACATGATTGTCAAGGTGTCCTTAGGCTGGTGCTATATAGTGTCCCAGGTGGCTGCTAAGATGTTGCTAAGCCATTATCATAATTCCATGTGGTCGCCAAGGTTTTACTTGGCCTTTGCTGTGCTATTCCAGGTGGTTGCAAAGGTGTAGCTAGGCCAGTGCTAGTGCATCCTTGGTGGTTGCAAAGAGGATGCTAAGTTGCTGCTACATATATATATATATATATATGTGTGTGTGTGTGTGTGTGTGTACTAACTTATACATAAGTCTGTATGCAATATCTATGAAGGTCAGTGTGAGAACTCTTTTGTGATTAAGTCATGCTAAGCAAATGTTGCATACTGGCAGGTTATGCCCATTATCATGAAGGGCTTATGTAGGTGCCATGTAGCCTTATGGGCACAGCCCTACAGAGCCAGGCAGTGTCGTGAGAGACAGGTAACCAGTGTAAATCATAGAAGCATGCACTCTGCACACGCTCCGGTCTATGAACAGATCAGACAGAAGACCATTAAAGAGAGCATTACAGGAATCAAGTTATGAGGAGATGAACGCACAGATAAGAGAGTCAGCTGAGACGACAGTTGAGAGAAAAAGAATGAGTGGGTGAGTGTGGGGGAGGTGGGGGGCAGACCACGCTGCTTGGTGAGAAGACAGAGTATACAGAGTATACAGTTGCGCTACAGCTTGTAGCGTGATGCTAAATAAAACCTGGCATGTGTGTACAGGAACAGAACACCGTGACTGAACGGGTCACACATTTTGGTGGGGGGTGGGGGTGGGCGGGGCATGGGTTCACCAAGAGCCTTGCTTATGGACTAATTTGTCTTATTGTATATGTAATCAGAAAATATATATTACATAGAATAGAAGTTAATTAACAAAGGAAACAAAAAACAGCCACATCAATATCGCTGTTGTCGGAAGAAACCCTTGTATCTCCGTTTTTGACACAATTTGAAAAAGCCTGTTACTCTTTACCATCCCTGTAATGTATGTTTCATGATGGATGGACTAAAAGAAATGACCCAAAATGACTTGGAAAAACATCTGGTTCCACTGATTTACATTAAAAGTAAAGTGGGTTTTTTTCTTCTCCCGTAAAGTTCCCATTTTGGATATACAAAGTTTTCTTACAACAACAGCAACATATTGTATTATATATATATATGTAGTATATAACTATATCATCTCTGTCATATATGTCAAATAACAGCAGCCACGCTTTACATTGTGTACACTGTTATTCATTTTTCAGGAGATAATTCTGATCCACTTAATCCATTTGCCTAAGGAAGTGGAACATGAAAGGAAAATAAGTTGCAAAAACAAAAGTTTCCTAAACTGGAATTTAAAAAACTATGAAGAATGAAGAATTTTCAAATCCCTCGTTTCATCATGCATGTATTCGGTTTCAGCGTCACTCCATAAGTGCATCTCGCGGTTGCGCTGCTTATATGCGCAGACTGAGAAGTCCGAAAGAAATCAGAGTAAGAGTTTACAAGCACTGAGAAATCTGACTACTGAGCTAAAATCCAGCCTCTTTATCAGATTTCTTTATCTAGATAAAGAATAGGGGCGGGCAACATGCAGTTCCACAGCCGTATGTGGCTCTTTTACTGTCCTGTTGTGGCTCCCCAGCAGAATTAGAATAAAATAATCCTATCAAAATAAAATAATCCTCCTTTGCAGTAAAATAAAGCTCTGCTGATTGTTCTAAGACGGTTCTAGCAATAGATGGCCCAAATGTTGGGGTAACCTGTAAAACTACTTATTAATTGGTATTCCAGCTTGTTGTTAGGGCATTGCTTGTTTATTGCTAGGATGTAGCTATGACATCACATGATTGTCAAGGTGTCCTTAGGCTGGTGCTATATAGTATCCCAGGTGGCTGCTAAGATGTTGCTAAGCCATTATAGTAATTCCATGTGGTCGCCAAGGTTTTACTTGGCCTTTGCTGTGCTATCCCAGGTCGTTGCAAAGGTGTAGCTAGGCCATTGCCAGTGCATCCTTGGTGGTTGCAAAGAGGATGCTAGGTTGCTGCTACATATATATATATATATATATATATATATATATATATATATATATATATATATATATATATATATATATATGTTAAAATGTTGGAGTAACCTGTAAAACTACTTCTTAACCCTTAAACCCTGAAGACTGACGCACAGACTGCTGGTCTCATAGCAACGCAGACAACAGTCTCACCTAGCTAGCAGCTAACAAATCAGCAAAGAGAAAGACTTAAGAAGAACACAGATCATTTAGAGATAAATCGACGGACTCATTTGCATTTATAAGCACTCAACTGTCAATGTCACGCATCTGGAGAACCCCCATTCAGACTCCATCTCCCAGAAGTCTGTCCAAGACCGTGTGACTTTGGACTCTCGCTCACACACCTATCAGCGTTCACGGTCTCCTGAATTCTAATGTGGTTCACCTGTGTGTTTATGTCATGTGATTACGGAAAGCCCTGGCTTAGCTCAGGCATTACGTCCATGAGTTCATACCAGGCGATTGTCTTGACTGCCTTGTTTCCTGCCTGGATTAACCGTTTTTTCGCTTCTTGGTCTTTTCTCCTCAGTACTGTCGCCGGTGTCGCTGGACCTGTGTATGGACTCTTGAACTCCTTCTCGACCACGTTTTTGCCTGTTTCCTGTTTTTACAGTAAAACCCTCTGTTTAGGATCCGCATGCGTCTGTGTTCTGCGGCCACGTCACAGTCAGACACTAAACAGTCACCAAACTGAAGTCAGCTCATCATTCGCCAGCTTCTTGTTCGAATTTTCCCATTACACCTTAAACAGTGCAGCAGTTAGCTACATGGTTAGCTGCATTCTGGTGCCTCAGGCACCATTTAAGGAGGAACGGGAAAATTCTAACAAGGAGCTGGCGAATGATGAGCTGACTCCATCCTCGTAAAAAGTCAGACGGTTTACAAGAAACATTTTTTGTGGAAAAGTTTCCTGCCGGAGATGTGAGAAAAGCAGCTACAGCTGAGCTGAAGCTTAAAGCAGAGCAAAAAAGTCTGTGTTTTTGTGTATATTATATTTTTTTAGCTTATACTAGGACAATATCGCATACTCAGACATACTTACAACCAAGATGGTAAAACGTTACTTCAATAAAATGGACATTAAAATGTGGCACCAAAGGCGGTTAGATTTTTGCTGAAGTGGACAAAATTTAACTTTTAACTTTTTAACATTTGGGTTGCTGACCCATCATCTACACCTTACTCCAATTTAAAGAATGGGAATAGGCTGCATACAAGACCGTTTGAATAATCAGATCACTGAAGAAATCCAGTTATATACCACAACCAGTGTGTACAATTGGGGCAAGTGTAGTATGCAAGGTGTGCAGTGTATAAAGAACAAGTGAGTCAAGATTCCTGAGAAAAAGTGAAAGTTTAAGTGCTAATGCAGAGGTGGGTTGCCAGCTCCACTGGAGCCTTATTAGTTTCGCATTACATCATGCATTTCATATTTCATATCTTACAGCTGACCACAAGAGCCCAGTTCAACACCACTCTTTTACTCCAAATAATCTGTAACAGACTCAGTGGAGCTAATTAAAGCTCCACTGCTTGACAACAGACAGGAATGAATAACTATAAGACAGGAATAAAAGTTTGGACCCATGCTAACCCTCAGTGAACGCAATGGCTCTAGGATTTCCACAGGATTGCCAGATCCCCCATCATTAAATTCCCCTGTCAACATTCATATGTACCTCCATAGTAGATGCCAGATTCCCCTTCATTGCCATTTACTATGTCTAAACTCATGTGTATGCAATATCTCCATGTGGTTGCCAGAGCCACCATCAATAGATCCCCCCAAACAAAGTCCATATGTACCTTCTCAAGGGTTGCCAGATGCACTAGCAATACTTTTTATCATGCATACATTGATGTGCATCACTATGAGGTTGCCAGATCACCCACTACTAAATCTCTCATACCAAGATCCAGTGGTTGCCAGATCCAGAATCTATGCGTTTCACCATGTCTAAACTTACATGTATATCTATGGCAACTCAGTGGGTTTACCAGATCCTCCATCATTAGTCACACATCTGAGTTCACATGTATCTCTATGCGTCTCCACAGGGGGTACCAGAGGGTCCTTCATTATCATAAAACCATGCATCTCTATAGTATCTTCATAAGGTTGCCATATTATCATTAAATTCCCCATATCAATGTTCATATGTATCTCCACAGGGGTTGCCTGATCCACCATCAATGCTTTTTTAGCATGTCTAAACCTATACATTAAATATACAGTAACTCCATGGGGTTGCCAGAACCCCTGTGACTACAATCACCATCTCCAAGTTCCTATATATGTGCATATATTTCCACAGGGGTAGCCCAACACCCCTTCGCTACCTCTCACCATGTCTAAATTCATGTTTATGTCTATCATATCTCCATGGGGTTGCCAGATCCCTGAAGCCTTATCATTACCGTGTACCCTCTCTAAGTTCATATTCCTCCCCTAGGATGATCAATACAGTCCTTCTCCGCGAACCGCTGTTCCACGCTGCAGGCTTTCCATAACTGACCGAACACAAAGTGAATTTATCATCATAACACCAGCACCATAATCAATATCTCTCACCCCCCGCCAGACGGGCCTGACGTGTTGCCTCGTTCAGCCTTGCTGTGAGTGTCTGCAGCCTGAGCGGATTCTCAGAGGGCGGTGGGAGCTCTGCTGGGTTTAATTAGGGTGGGAGATGTCAATGAGTGCTCTGGACGGCATCCAGCGTAGAGAGGGGCGCTAATGAGAGATGCTGCTGAAGCAAAAAGCTCATCGGATGCTGGATCACTGACTACATACAGAGCAAGAGCAAGCTTCTGAGGAGTGGAACATTCCAGAAGGTTCGCTCTCATAATTGCATGTGCTGGGGTCATTGGAGGTTCACCATGGCCGGGGTCCCAGCCAATGATCTGCTGTATAGAACCTAAACATTCCATAGCAGTGGTCTCCAATACTACTGCAAGGTCTAAAGACAATGGAATATCCTATAATACATCATTGATATACACTCAGGAAAAGGAAATGCCTTTATTTGATATAGAATATTTACACTACAGTCTAAAACATTAAGGTGCCTAAAGGGTTCTTTTAGAGTCTCATAGAAGAACCATACTTCGTTCCGTTTCCGTGTACATATGTTGTGTTAGCATGAAGTGAACTCCACTCATTTTTTTTTAACATTTCTGTATAATTCAGTGATCGAAATGTGAATAAAGTCATTCTGATTGGTTTGATGTGAAATGGTTGATTGTAGAGACTCAGATCTCTTTACAGTGGTGGTGAATGGAACCAGGAGTCACCATGACTACAATACAAATATAGCCATTTTATTTACCATCCAAACCTGCCAGTGAACCTACACATGTCCCAGAGGACATGTGTAGGTGTAAAAGATGGTAAAATAGTGGTCAATCAGAAAAAATACTTCTTTGGGGGCTATTTGGCCTTATAACACCCTTCCTGTATCCCTCCACCATGAATGGAGTAAAATAAATTGATCAAATATGTTTTAGACCAAAACTACTGCAAAACAGTGTCTCAGACATCAGATTCATAACTTCATGAAAGAGCTTTCTGTGAGGAGCTTTTAGAGGTGGACGTCTGGTTCCTATCACCACCACTGTGAACAGTTCTGACTCTGTAGGTTTCTCTAGAACAGAACGTTTCACCCCAAACCACCCTGAAAGACTTGTCTTGCTCAAGGACACCTCAGTCACGTACTGTCGACTCCGGGGATCAAACCGGCAACCTTCTGGTAACAAGGCCAGTTCCCTAACCTCCAGCCCCATGACTGCCCCAGGGAACCAAAAATGGGTCTTTTAAAGCACAAAGAATCCTTTGTGCCACTTTTTTTTCTTTGAACCTTTCAAATATTCACACTCGCAAATGTCTTTTTCAAACATGGTTCTGTAGTGACCACAGTGGTTCTATGGCAGAACCTTTTGGATTCTCTTCACTTTATGTTTACTTTAAATAGGCTCATCACGCCTGCACATCTCACTGATGCACAAGCATTGCTCTTTAAAGTACCACACGCAGAAAGGTTCTTAAGGGAGCCAAAAGTGGTTCTTTTAAAGCATCGCTTGAAGAACCTTATGCAGCACCGTGTTCTTAGAATGCATCCCAAAATCTGAACTGAATACACTGTAATACATTGATGAGTTTGATGGATGAGGGTTGGAGGTGAACTCTACAGGAAGCAGAGGATAGAGGATAGTGACCACTGTTCTGCACTGACCTGAAAGGAGGTCAGCACAGATGAGGAAGGGATTGTACTCTTATTCAGCTGTGGGAGTGCTGGACAGGGTGATTTTCGGCTAGCATGACTCCACTAATCAGGTAATTATTAAACCCTTCATGTGTTGCAGAGCAGAGCCGCATTGCAATTAGCCTACTGGAATGACCTCTATACAGCAAAAGCCTTTGGTCCAGCTTTGTTCCAGTGTTCTACCCAAGGCTCTCCAAGTCCAGTTCTTGCTGCTCCAACACTTCTCATTCATTAGTGATTAGTGGTGAGCCAGTGAGCTGAGAAGTAGAATCAGGTGTAACAGAGCAGGTGCGTCCTACGCTCTCACATGTCCAGAGGTCTGTAGACATCTGACCAGCCAAAGGTTCTTCTGAAGTCAAAGGTATTAATGTACCAGCTTATGAACTATAAACAAAACTATAAAATAAAAATATATAAACATTCTTACTTATTGTAATACTGTGTTTTGTGCAGTCATTTCATGCCATATAACTTACTCACTACTTGGAGGGTTTCTGATTTACTAGTAAAGAAAACTGTAGAACCATGAACACTCACTGAACCCTCTGCATGATTAAAGGGTCAAGAAAGAGTTCTTCAGACTGAACATGTGCACGAATGGGCTGTAGATGATTCTATATAGAAACTTTATTGTTCTATACAGCACCCAAAATAGGTTCTTCTACTGTGTACAAGCTTGACATCGTAACAATAAAAGAACCCTTTTGGGTGTTATATAGAACCACTTTCAAAACGGTTTTATATAGAACCATCTATAGCACATTCTCCATCAATCCATTTCACCATGCAATGAACTCTTTCATCTTGCAAAGGGTTCTTTGAGTGTTCATAGTTCTACATAGAAGCATTTTCTTTACTAAAGAACCTGTGAAGAACCATCTTTTTTAAGAGTGTACATAATAGAAGAACCTTTTGGTGCCATATATAACTATAAACACTCAAAGAAAGCTTTGCGTTCTATATAGAACCATATTTTTTACTAAAGAACCCGTAAAGAACCATCTTTTTTAAGAGTGTATACCATAGAAGAAAATGTTGGTGCTATATATAACTATAAACACTCAAAGAAAGCTTTGCATGATTAAAGGTTGATAGTTCTACATAGAACCAATTTCTTTACTAAAGAACCTGTGAAGAACTTTTTTTAAGACTGTATACAATAGAAGAACCTTTTTGGTGCTATTTAGAACCATTTTCGAAATGTTCTATATAGAACCTTATACATTACATTGTCCATGAATGCGAAGAACCACCTGACCATGCAGAGAATCATTTAAGCATGAATTGGGTCTATATAGAACCCATGGTTCTAAATAGAACCATTGCTTTTAAGCATGTTTTTCACTCTCATGTCGTGTGTCATTACAGTGAAATTCAGAGTTTGATAGTGTTACTCTAAACACCAATGAGATGTTTTAGTTCGTCCTCTATCAGCTCAATTGCTAGAACCTGAACCTCAATAGCTAGAACCTGATAGTCATTTCAGTCTTAATACACATTGTTGTTGTCGGAACTAAACCTCATATGTCCAAAATGGTAACTTTACAGGAGAAGGAAAAAACCTACGTTACTCTTAATGTAAGTCAATGGAACCAGACGTCTTTCCAAGTCATTTTGCGCCGATTCTTTTAGTCCATTCATCATGAAATTTACAAGCAATGCAAAGGGCAACAGGAATTTTAAAATTATGACAAAAACTGAAAAATGACAAAAAAAACGAGATACAAGCTTTTCTTCCGACAACAGCGATATATTATATTAACCAATATGTATATTGAAAAAACCTCATATCTCCAAAATGGTAACTTTACAGGAGAAGGATAATCAGCTAATCAGCCAATCACACGGCCACAACTCAGTGCATTTAGGCATGTAGAGGTGGTCAAGACAACTTGCTGAAGTGCAGACCGAGCATCAGAACGGGGAAGAAAGGGGATTTAAGGGACTTTGAACGTGGCGTGGTTGTTGGTGCCAGACGGGCTGGTCTGAGTATTTCAGAAACTGCTGATCTGCTGGGATTTTCATGCACAACCATCTCTAGGGTTTACAGAGAACGGTCAGAAAAAGAGGAAATATCCAGTGAGTGGTCAGCTGTGTGGATGAAAATGCCTTGTTGATGTGAGAGGTCAGAGGAGAATGGGCAGACTGGTTCCAGATGATAGAAAGACAACAGGAACTCAAATAACCAACCAAAATCTCTGAGGAACGTTTCCAACACCTTGTTGAAAGTGTGACACGAAGAATTAAAGCAGTTCTGAAGGCAAAAGGGGGTCCAACCTTTTACTAGCAAGGTGAGTACGGTGAGTGTACTTTGTCCTGTGACGTTGCTGCTTGTGTTGATTTGTCTGTTGTAAATCTCATCTCCTGCTAACAGAGCCGAAAACAGCAGTCAGTGTGTCTCTCATTTCTTTGTTTCTGTGAGCACTTTTTGCCATTCCTCTCTCACTCACTCACGCTCTCTCTCTCTCTCTCTCTCTCTCTCTCAGCTCTCTTTATTACCCAGGTGACCAGAGAAGAAAGAAGCTTGGACAGACAGCTTCAGTCATGTCCAAGGGGCCACTCCAGTCCCTACAGTAAAAGCTCTGTGGCGTGTTGCTTTTGGCCCCTTGTGTTGTGTTTTCTCTCTGTCATGCTGGTGGTCCTGTCAGTCCAACCCTCCGAGGGACTTTGAAGTCATCAGCATTTTTCCTTACAGTTACACTTTCCAATAGTTCTGAAACAGCTGAGAGCAAAATTTTATGAACAGATTAAACAAATGGGAGCTGTTTATACAGCTAAAGCCAGTTCCTTCTCAGAGGACCAGAGATGGAATCATCTGCTAACGTTTTGGCCATGCTGGTAACATGGAGATGCACGAAGCAAGCTCTGAATTTAAAACTGCCTAGGCTGTTATGCATCAGTCGTGTGAACTATGCACTAAATATCCACAAGTATCTAGATGTCCCTTCTAATTAGTGGATTCAGCTACATGAAGGTACACAGCTGTTCAACTGCGCAACAAACAGCTTCATAGAAAAGCATGAATAGAACGGGACGATCTGGAGCAGCTGCACATGAGCCTCAGGTCTAGAGGGGTAAAAAGCCACCCAGCACTGAACTGTGGAGCAGTGGCTCTATGTTCCTCAATGGCATCCCTAGATGAGCACTAACCAGAGATGCTGCTGAAGCAAAAAGCTCATCAGATGCTCATCACTGACTACACAGAAAGAGAGAGTGTCTAGGTGGTGGATTGTTCCAGAAGGTTCACTCCCACAATTGTATGGGGGTCACTGGAGGTTCCCCATGACTGGGGCTCCAACCTGTGAGCTACTGCACTGAACCTGAACAGCAGTGGTCACCAACCCTCCTCCTAGAGATCTACCATCCTGTAAGGTCTAATCACACCAGAATGTACTTCTAGAAACACAGTGCAACAAAGGTTCCTAAATGGTTTTCGGCTTGGATGTATGGTTCTAGGACAAACTTTTATATAGAACATTTAATGAATCATCCGCTGAAAGGTTCTCGAGGGAAACGATGGTGGTTCTTCTATATCATCATCCAAATAAGCCCTTAATTTTTCTAAACTGATGTACCGTAGGACATTTTGAGTTTATGAGTCTTAAGATAATATTTGCTATACTAAGTCTGATGGAGCTGAACAGGAAGGAGCTGAGGGAGCAAGGTTAGTGACCACTGTTCTACATTGACCTGAAAGTGGGCCAGCAGCTACGAGGAAGCAACTGCGCCCTTCTTCATCCATGGACAGAGTGATTTTCAGCCAGTCTGACTCCACTAATCAGCTAATTATCAAAGCCTTCATATGTTGCGGAGCATAACAGCATTGCAATATGCCTACTGGACTGACCTCTGTACAGCAAAACTGCTTGGATGAACAAAATCTCTTTAACTTACATAAAAGCTGAGGGTGATTTATTACTTCCATTTCAGGTAAACGAGGTTCTGTGAAGGAAACAATATTACATTTCATCACAGTACTTTGCAAAAGCGCTTTCCTTTCAAAACAGCCATTAACGAGAGATCCATAGAAAGGGGCTCTAGAGGCATGGTGGTGGTCTAGAGATGTTGACTGTTGTTGTTTGGTGTCAATAATGTTGTTGTTCCTTAGTTTAATGTGTGAGCATGTGTTACTTGTGTTGTTCTGTTTTGGGCTGTTGGGGTGGGCACTGAGGTTACGGGTCTGCTGTAAAGTGGAGAGGAATGGCTAGAAATGACCTACCTGCTATTCCCAGCTGTATGTATGTGCCTCTTCTGCTAGAATTAAGACTTTAGCAGAAATTGTGGCCTCTCCAGTGTCTCCTTCTTCATTGCTACAGTATAATCCACTTGCATAAAGAGGTACAGTCAAAGAAAAATAAGTGGGGGAAAAATTTTGTATAAATGAAAAAATATAAAGAAAAATTGTCTCCTAACAACCACCTGGAAGACCTGGTAGACCACAAAAATATATAGTTGTTTAGGCTTCTGTTTAATTTTCTGCTAAATATATGTTTATTTCTTTGTCTCCGGACTCTGTGAAATGAATAATTTACCCAACAGCAGTTTTTCTATGTCAGTTTTGGCAAGAAATTAAACAAATAAATGGCGCTCTCTGACTTTGGCACAGTACTGTACATCTTCTCATTGTATTGGCCATTCACGTAAAGCATGGACATGACAGACAGGGTTAAACAAGGTTGTGGGTCGCTAGTAGCCTCAGGTGCACATTTAAGGGATAATTCTACATCGTCCAGTGCTGCATAGTCACCTGTTATCATAAATCCATACATAGGATTTATGTGCACAGGGACGGAGCAGCCTGTTACCTCCAGCAGCTTCTGACGGATTCCCATGAATTCTCTTTCCCAATATCCATCAAAACAGTCATCCCTCTCCACACAGCACTGTAAACAAGCCCTCCGCCGCTTCCTGGGAGACGTAAATATTTACAAGCGCGAGTGGAGCGGCTAGCCTGGAGCGAAGCTCCGCAACGGCGCTGCTGTGCCACTGAGGCACTCTGTGATGTCACACCAGGACCATGTGTGTTCAGGGTCCGATCACTCACCCACATCTGCACGGCCTCAGCGCCAGCCAATCGCTGACAGATGAGCTGGGATGCAGCAATCCCTCCTTCTGATTGGGTCCCGGGGGAAGATTAGCATGGTCAGTTTCTTCTCTGAAAGGAAAAAAGCAGGACAACTTCAAGGCTCCCTGTGCCATTACATCCAAATTCAACAACCACCTCCATATGTATCGCGCATCTTAGAGTGAGATCATGCAGAGCCTGGAATTCTCGGAGAGATCCCAGAATATCACCAATAACTTTTTGGAAATGACTGGTCTATTTATGATGCAATAATGTGTGATGCATTGTCATGAAAAGACTGTTGTTCACACTTAAAAATAATGGTCCTTTAAAAAAAGGTTCTTTGGTGAAGAAAATGGTTCTAGATAGAATCATGCACACTCGAAGAACGCTTTACATGATTAAAGGCTTCTTTGCACCGTGAACGAGTTCTTAAGATTGACGGAGAAAGTGTTGTATATGGTTCTATTTTGAACCTTTCTGAAAAGGGTGGTACCATAAATAGTTCTTCTATTGACCCTTTTTGATGTTATATAGATCATTGTCAAAAAGATTCTATATAGAACCAGAGACATTCCCCATCAGTCTGAAGAACCTTTCCCCATGAAAAGCACCATTTAATTATGCAAAAGGTTCTTTGAGCTCTTAGGACTCTTGAAGTGTCCTAATTTTTAGGTGTGTATCATACAAAGAATGCAGTGGTGAACTGCGACTATTGAGGCCACCACACACCGGATGCGCCGCATCCTGACGCATGTCGCATCATCCAAAAATTCCAAACCACAGTGGGCCAGTCCTCCATGACTCTGAGCACTGTTTAATTTTCACAGCATGTCATAGCGCATCATGCAACATTTAGCCACCACTACATTAAATTAAAGCCAAACAAGACCTCAAAAAGCCACAGGTGACCACATGTGGCCTGAAATTTACACAGAGAAAGGTAGGCAGTCTTTTAGATTAACAGACAGATGGTGAATTATCTCAGCTAGCATTCCCAGATTATTCTTTCTCAGCTCACATCTTTCAGTTCAAAGTCTGGGAAGTGAACTGATGCCGATTGTGATGGCTGATGCTGAAAGCGTTATTGGATTTATTTTATATGAGTAAAGTGTGAAAATGGACTTCAACCTAGATTTTATCACCTCTCCCAGCTGGCATTTCACTGATACGTGATGCTATATGTAACGACTCAACAGATACCAGACATGTGTGGATAAAACCAAGAATATTGGATTTATTATCATGGAAGGTAAACGTAGTTGAATAACAGGAATGGGTCAGAACCAGAAGGCGAAGCAGGATCATGATAGTGATCATAACACAAGGCGGACTAAACAATGGGGCAAGGCTAAAAACGTAGTCAAAAGGCAGGCAAAATGGTCCAAAACACACAGAGCAAAAGTACAAAAGGGATAAAAATCGGAGACTCACTAAACAGGCAAAAGGTCAACAACGTCAAATACAATAAGACAAACCGCTCAGTGGGTTCTCAGGGAAGCAACACCTCGCACTGACTGAGTCTAAAGCCCGGGCTTATAAGCTACCTAAACACAACATGTGACAAACAAACACAGGTGACAGTATTTAGTAGTCAGGGGACTGTCAGTGGTGGTGGGTCGCCACATGATTGTCAACCGTTACGTGATTCCCGTTAGTGTTGTGGGCATTGTAGCCTTTATCCAAGTCTGAGTCAGAAGAAGGTCACCTGACCTCCTGAAGGAGTCTGGGTAATGTAGTCCATTTTCTTCTGCGAGTTTGTGCAAGGCGTGACTCTATGCTACATGATGTTGTGCTACGTTGTGATCACTTGAGTGACTTTTGGCTTTAAGTTTTCCCTTTACTATAAGTGAGCTCAATAAATTTAAATGTACAACTTTAAAGGTTTTCCCTTAAGCATTCAAGAAAACGTCTTAAGATAAATCCTTGAGATACTTCATGCAAGTGGCCACAAGCCTTTAGTTTGGGTCACAAATGTCAAAAGTCACTCAATAAACGAGAAGAAACTCCAGCTCTACAATTATGCTAATTTCTCATATGCGATATCCTATGGGATTTCAAATATTATGTTAGCTGTCAGCTAATTCCACCACATATGAAGATTCTTCGGCCTTTCTAGACCATCCACTGGCATTTGAAGCTCATGAAAACCATCCATATGTTTTACTCGAAGCTTGTTAACAGACATTTAATTTATACATTATGCCGTGTATGTATCAGTTTCACTGTGGCTCTTTCAGTAAAGATTCACGGCCCAGATTTGCAGCTTTTCTCCATTTCAAATAACCAACTAGGCAATCAACAACTGATTGAAACCTAGTTAGTCAACCACTAATCCCCAACAGTGATATATCTAGAAATTCAAATTATTGTAAATTAAAATATGATATGATTCAACTCTTGCTTCTTAATCTCGAACATGTAAGGTCTTCAGTTCAGCTCCTGAAGACCTAACTAATGGGTGAGTTGTATCAATCTAGATGCTGGGGAGAAATAAATCCTGATTGGACAGGTTTCAACTGGACATTTCAAGATTTTACACCTGTCTTTCTTAACCACAGTTTAACAATGAAACAGAAGTATTGCTACAATCCCTAAAAAATAAAAATAACACACAGACACAGTTCTAATTTACACTATCGTGCTCTTATATGGGATGTAATGGTGCTGGGCAACTCTATCTTCTTCTGTTACCAAATACAGAGGTTCCCTCAGTGGGATTAATACTAATTATAACAGCTCCACTTGCTTTTGAAAGCTGAAAAATGAGAAAAGTAAAACTTTTTGTTTGTATTTATTTTAAACTGTGCTGTAAAGTGAGCTGCTTCCATGTTGACTATATGAAGTATTGTCCACCAATAATTACACCACTTTTGACCTCTGTTTGACACATTTAAGCTAGAAAGGGAACAGAAAATATAGATAGTATTGTTATGACGGCTTTAAATTCAATGATGCATTCACCGCTTCAAAACAGTGAAATGTTAAGAACTTGAAAAGCAGTTCGAGGGCGGCATGTTGGCTGAGCTCATACGATCATCCCGATCTTCCAAGGTATGCATTTACTTTAACATATCATCGACAGAGGAAGGAAATTCCCAATTGTGAGCTTGTGCACTCTGTTATATCATTAAAAGTCAGTGAGTGTGTTCACATGCACTTAATTATCCAGTCAGAATCGGATTTCTGTAGTTATCCGATTATTCAAACGGTCATGTAAGCACCATACTTTGATCTAGAAATCCGGTTAGGAAATCCAATAAAGAGGCTGGATTTTAGCTCAGTAATCAGATTTCTCAGTTCATGTGAACTCTTACTCTGATTTCTTTCACATGTCTCAGTCAGCGCACGTGCGGAACAGCCGTGAGACGCATCAACACTTTTAGAGCGAAAGTTTAGACTTTAGCCAAATACATCATTGATGAAATGAAGGATTTAAATATTCTTCATCTTCTAGATGACGCATTTATTGGCTGATTGCGAAGCAGAAATCTGATTACTGTCCGACTCGTGTAGACCTGGAGTTTCACGTTATCTGATTCCTCGAGTGCAGGTAAATGTGTTAATCAGATTACGGACAAAGTCTGAATTTCAGTAGTTAGCGGATTATTAAGTGCATGTAAACGCACTCAGTGTTGCATCATAAAAAGCCATTATTACATCACAAAACATTCAAACCAAACATTTCAAACAAAACAAGTGACAGAATTATGAAAGTTTTCATCATGCAAACATCTTCCCTTGCCAAACTGAGATACTTTGAATCGATTTTGTTGGGATTCTGTTCATTCACATCTTTTTTACTATCACTACACAGCAGCTTACTGTATTGTGCTGTATATTGTCCTGCCTTGTGACAGCAAGTAAAGCTTTTCACAGTATTATGCACTTGTATACAGGTATAATGACATGATATACTAACAGAGTAATGGAGATATAACTGAGCTGATGTGGGATCACTTTCCCACTCAGACAGTATGACCACATTCAAAACAGGCCAAACTGTCGTATCAGCGCTCTTACTATGAGAAAAGTTTGTTTCTAATATAGATCTGGATTGCGGATTAGGATGTCACCAAGATTTATCTCCGAGCGCGCTTTTCCAAGCTGGAATTCTAGGCAGCAATTTCAGCTCATTTAACTGTGCAGTCATTTTTTTGGGCTACTACTCCTAAAAACAAGTATGTTTGAAGATTTAAACTTTTTTCTTCAAACAAATTGGCAAGACATTGGATGCAGCTGGAGGGAAGGACAGCTTTTGGCAGTGATTGTGAGAAAGAGAGAGAAAGATGACGTAAAGCTGCTCAGAAAGAGGCCGAGTACAGTTCAGTTAGAGCGGAAAACTCCCTGCTCCTATTGCGTGTGCTGAACGTACATTCATAGGAGCAGCACACTCGCTCTCCCGCTCCTCATCCACAACCAAGGCCAGTAAAATGTCTAATCATGATCATTTCCGCGGAAGAATCATGAGCAGTTTTCTGTGGATCCTGATTTACGCTGCAGTCGGCCTGATAGTGGTGTATTAGTCCAATGCATTGTCCGTAAAGTGGACAGTAAGCAGTCCAGAGTAAAGTTCTGCTCGTCCTCCTTTCTGTGTGTTTTTAATCTACGAGACCTCAGTTGTGAGAGACGGCGTGGCCTCCATACGTTCCTCTAGAGTGAAGTCCTTGCTAAGCATGAGAGAGTGTCCAGGAATACATCATAGCTGCTTGAGCAACATGCCCAGGAGTAGCACACAGGACCACGTCCAGCTTCAGCCATTAACCCTCTCCGTCCAGCACTGACTGGAGGTGTCAGGCGAATCGTGTTAAAGGAAAACCAGTAAAAAGTCTGGCAGAAAAGTTGCCTGAAGAATAACAGCTATTTCCAAAAGGTAATTACAGTGAAAAGCCTTACATTTTGTTTTCGATCTAGCTTGGACGATGGACGATGCTGACATCACCAAATCTAATGGTGATGGAGTGGACCCTTACACACTCGTACCACTCAGGAAAACAAACTCTATTATAAATTACTCAGTAACTGCTTTTCATTATGCCATAACTACAATAATATAAATAAGTCAATCATGTGGTCATGAGAAACACAAACTGAAGGGTTGACCTGCAGACAGAACCTGTAGAGTTTATTCAGTACAACTACAGATTAGTCTGTACATACTATTGGTCATTCAGTAACTACGACAGCTTATTCAGTAACTACTATAAATGAGTAAATAGTTGTAATGAATTACTCATTTATTTAGTTAGTTAGTTAGTTAGTTAGTTAGTTAGTTGCTAAAGGAGATTATTCAGTAACCTAAAGATTTTTCTGTAACTGCTAAGAATTATTCAGTAGCTATAATGAATGACAGTAGTTTTATTTATGTATGTATGTATTTATTTATTTATTTATTTATTATTTCATTGCTGCTACAGAGTATTTAGTAACCTAAGGATTTTTCTGTAACTACTATAAATTATTCAGCAACCACTACAGATTATTCAGGAACGATGTGTTTAATCAGTGTCTAAGTAGGAAACTGACGTGCAGATCCACATACAGACCATCAGAGTTTAAGGGGTTAGGCCTCCTGATGTGCTATTGCTATGGTAACACACTGTGCTTTGGAAGCCTTTATTTCTGCCTGTTCTGTCTGTAAAGACACAATGTTGGGCAACACAGGAGGAGGTGAAGAGGGCTTTCGGTCGCAGAGCTACTGCCCCTCAAAGCCCACCCTAAACAACGATGTTACACACAGCACAGGAAAAGGCCTGTGCTAGCATGACTTCAATACACCTGCCCCAAAACAGCTGTGTGTCTGTGTGCCTGTGTGTGTGTGATGCAACCAAAGGCAGCTGTGTGTGTGTGTGTGTGTGTGTGTGTGTGTGTGTGTGTGTGTGTGTGTGTGTGTGTGTGTGTGTGTGTGTGTGTGTGTGTGTGTGTGTGTGTGTGTGAGACACGAGAGCCACTCGACTATCTCAAAGTTCTACTGAATTAACGCACATTCAAAGACAGTCTGATGTGAAGTTTGTCTTACAGTCATTCATCTGTACTGTCAGTCACAATTGTGAGTAATTGTGAATTATTCAGGAACTACTATGAATAATTCAGTATCTACTATCAATTAATCAGTAAATACTATAAATTATTCAGAATCTACTATGAATTATTCAGTACTGACTATATAGTATATAGCAACTACTGAATTACTCAGAGTCTACAATAAAATATTCACTACTATCTGTGAGCAAGTACTAAATTATTCCGATTCTTCTACAAATTATTCAGTAAGTACTACAGTACTACTAAACTAGTAGTTCCACAGTATCTATGAAACTGACAGATGCTGTGTGTGTGTGTGTGTGTGTGTGTGTGTGTGTGTGTGTGTGTGTGTGTGTGTGTGTGTGTGTGCTCTGTGTTATGTATTGCTGATTAAATATGGATTGTAAAGCGTCCTTGAGTATGACAAAGGCACTAAATAATTAAGGTGATGATGATGATGATGATATATAAATTCTGTAGTTCTAAGAATGAGGAATGAAATGTGGTCCAAGCACAGGACCGCTGAGTTTAATATAATAAAGGTTACAATATTAAAGATTGCCTAAATGCACAAATCCCACACAAAGCAAATCCACAGCTCTACAGTATGTAGAGTGAAAGGAGTTGACATTCTGAACTCTCTGAAAACTCTGAAAGGACCAGATGACACATCGGAAACTCTGCGGAATGGAAAATAACATGAGCGTGTTTCCTTCAGAGGGACTGGAAAAAAGCAAACACAAAACAATGATCTCTCACCTGTCTATGAACATGTAGTTTGGGCCCCAAACACAGCTTTAACTAATCGTCTCCTTATTTGTGACTCAGAGAGACTTAGAGAGAGGAAGCTAACCACCAAGCGAAAGCTCACCTAGCAAGCATAATGGAGCTACCAAGCTGTCATCCATCTGATCGTTTGTTCATCTGGTTTATTTTTCCATTTCTCTCCCACTTTTCCATGTTTGTGTGGTTTTACATACCAAAACAGTCCTAACTCTTTTTCACATGACCGCTTTCCAAGCTTTCTTTATCCTTGAGAATTCAACAGGCTCTTTTGGCCACTGTGCCTTCAAAACTATATATAGATAAAACTGTATATATATATATAGATAAAACTGTATATATATATAAAACTATATATATACAGTGGTGGACAGTAACTCAGTAAATTTAATTATTTTCTGTACTTAAGTAGTTTTTTCGTGTATCTGTACTTAAGTATTTCCATTTTGGGCAACTTTTTCCTTTCACTCCACTACATTTCAGAGTCTAATATCCGACTTTTTCCTCCTACATTCTGAGAAATCTGTCGTTCCTTTTGGTTTCTGTGTGTATAAAAACGTAACATGTCAAAACGAAAGAAGCGCAAAGCCAGAGCACCAATCAGGGCCCAGCGGTCACTTTGTTTAGAGCTGGTTTTGACCTGTTGGTCATACCGACCCAGTGCAGCACGCGGTTCAACGTCAGCGCAGCAGCGCAAAACTTTGGGAGAGTCTGTTCAACATAAATGATGAACTAACCTAACTTTGTGTAAATAGAGCTCAATATAGAAATATGTCCACATATGCAGTCGAGACTGACGCGGCTTTTTTCTGAATTTCTACAAACTCCATTTCATTTTATAGTAAATGAGTTTGGGCTGGTTTATGTTTATGAACAGACGCCTACAGATCAACATAGTAAAGGAGCTCATCTGTGATCCTGAGTTTAAAGCCAGTTTTTATTCAACTTAAACTTGGAACTAAGTTGTAAATAAATCTGAAACTGAAACTTTGCTTGTGTGTAAAAAGTGATTTCAGAGCCACTCGGTTCTCCCTGATGGAAACTGTTTACCTTCAGTGTTTTGTGCTTCTGATCATTTTAACAGACGTCAGCATCACTAATTAATGATGTTCTATTAAAAGACTGGTTTACCAAGAGAGACGCTGGAGGACTTTCACCTGAAATGAGTTCATGAAGCCAGTCTGGTTATAAAAATGATAACAGGACCAGATCAGAGCCAGAATTACTCTTTTAGTACTTTTACTTTATACTTAAGTACATTTGAAGGTAAATACTTTAGTACTTTTACTCAAGTGGAGGTCTAAATGGAGGAACTTCTACTTTTACTGGAGTAACATTTTACCTTGGGTGCCTCTACTTTAACTCAAGTACATGATTTGTGTACTTCGTCCACCTCTGTATATATATATATATATATATATATATATATATATATATATATACACAAATTAATTCTGTTATATATATACAAATTAATTCTGTTGTGATTGGTTGCCCTGTATGGGCAGTCATGTGCTAATGAAGTACTGGCTGTGACATCAAAACCATAAAATGCAGCCTATTTTTCGCAGCTTATTTCTCATATATGGACTGACGAGTGACGTTTACATACTACATCAAATTCCTTCATATTAAATAAATCAAGGTCCGTCTTTCCATGATAGAGACCCATTTAAGTGTTGTCTGCATGCTCGCTCTGGATCCGCCTCCCAGACACCTGAGCTGATCTGCACCAACAGCACTCTTACAGCCGAGGCCGAGGTCAATCTCCTCTAACAGCAAACGACAGGGAGGCTCATGCGGAACTCGGTGAAATCGCTTTTTCTGCACAATGGAAAGAGTGAGAGAGGAAGAGAGAATGTGGCGCAGATGTTGGTGTCATGGAGTGCCCCACGCCTGCCCTCTGCAGCAACCGCATGATTGCTAGGATAATATTATGGTTTTTGTGAGTGGAGGTAGTATAGTTGGGGGACAGATGGGCTTTGTGGTTCTGTCCCGCTTAAAAAGGAGCGCAGATCTGACTGCACTGAGCAGCTGCTGTTATCAACACAGATCAATATTACACTATAAGTTAGTTACTGTAGTGTAAAAAGCTGATACAACTACAGTACTGCGCCAAAAGGATAGGTAAAGCTGCTCGTCTGGGCATTCAACTATTCAAAAACACTAACATTAGAATAAATATGAATAAAAAATCGGCAGTCCTTTGTGTTCATGTGGTGTGTGAATGTGTCTTAGTTGAGCCGTTTCTGTTTAAAGGCACTCCTGGAGGAAGTCCAGTGTTTACCGATAGCCAGTTTATCTATTCAGTCCTTCAGTGAATCAGGATTGAATAAATCCAGCGCTTAATTATCATTCATGATTTCAATTATGCTTCAATTGCTCCAGCACCCCCCCCCGCGACCCTGACGGAGAAGCGGCTTAGAAAATGGATGGATGGATAGATGGATGGATCTATGGATGGATGGATGGATGGATGGATGGATGGATGGATCTATGGATGGATGGATGGAATTTCAATCGGTTGAGATATACAGTCATATGCAAAAGTCTGAACACTCGCGGTTATTTATTGTCTAAGTGACGGTAAGTTAACACATCCTCTACTGAGAACACCCTTAATCATGTGGTTTGTCTGCAAAATTTAAACCACAATTTCTGTGAACATACTGGAAAAAGATAGAACCTAAAGTATAAAATGTGCCACAACTTTTGCACAGACCAGAATTTATGTTGTACCTTTTTTCAATTATATATTTAGCAAAGACACAGTAATTGTGCAGAAGTGTGTTCTTGGTAGAGGATGTGTTATTTTTCCTTAAAAAAAAATCCATGGGGAAAATCAAAACATGTCATTTTACCAGGGGCACCCAAACTTTTGCATATGACTCTGTAGGTAGGTAGGAAGCTAGGTAGGTTGGGACGTATCAACTGTTATCCTTTTTAAAAACTCAGCATCAGGAAAAAGCAGAAAAACTATATTTACCAAAAACTTACACACAAGTCTCAGCAATGAAATATAATAGCATTGTTTTCAGTGTTTACTGTGTCCACTGCTTACCTTCATTCCAGCATTCACTCTTTTCGGGAGCCTCACTTTCAATTTCTCTAAGAATCTGCAGACAAACCTCCGAAGCTCAGTCTTAGAAGCTGGTTGATCATTTTCTGAAGTAATCAGACCCATTCAGTGGTGTTGAGGTCTGGACTCTGGGGTGGTCAGTCCATTGTTCAGCTTCTTTGTTTGATGTGTCCGTCTCCTTTTCTCAGTGAGCTTCTTCTCGATCAGCTACACATCCTTTCAGACCCACAGCGCCGAGTGGTCTTCTCACAGTGGAAGGATGGACAGAAACACCTGTGGATGTTCTCAGATCTGAAGCAGCTTGATCTTCTCCTCTCTCTCAGAGACGAAAGCTTTAAGTGCTGTTTATCTGATGGGGGGCAGTTTTGGTGGTTTACCAGGTCTTCCCCTTCCTATGCTTATATGTGGAGTGTCTTATTATAATCTTCTCTGAAATACACACATAAAAATGAATGACTTTGGATGCTAAATAAATAAAGTGTGGATCTCCGACTTTTACAGAGCTGTAAATGTGTAATTACTCAGGTAATAAGAGACGTCTAACCCTTAACCCTAATATTCATCTCAGTAATCAGAAAAAAATGCACTTTGGAAAGTCAGAACCACTTTGTTGGTCCTGTTTCTTGTCCTGATGATGTATGAACCCTCCACCCCACCCCCCACACACACACAAACACACATGCATACACACCGTTTGTGTAATAAAGAAGAGCAGGAAGAGCATCAGTAAACCTGGCATGGTCTAAGCTCTCCTGTTTTAACAACCCAATCTGCTCAGGTTACGCATGGAGAGGGGCCCCATGGACCCCCACCTGCCTCTCAACGTGCCCCTCCCCCGGCCCCTTCGCTGATGGACTGTAGGGTAATGCGGCCTGCTGTGACCTGATGGCTGCTTCTCTTTCCCACGGTGTGGAGCGTCCGGCCGCACATAAAACACCGATACACAGCCACAGCTATGCATGAGTGACGGGGCGCCACGCTACAGCCCTCACCGTAAATAATACAGCACACACTCACACCACACACACACACACACACACACACAACACGCCATTAACACACACAGTCATACATGTTTGACAACTCACACAAGATTGCAATGACTGTCAACAAATTTGTCAACTAAACACATTGAGATGGATAATTTACTTAAATTTACTTAAAATTTACTTAAAATGACAGACTGTAATACACTACAGGAAGCGTAGGGGGCGATACGGCTTCTACTGTTTCATTTAAAAAGCTCTATAATGTTCATATGATCCACACAGTCGCTCTGACAGACTGTAATACACTACAGGAAGCGCAGGGGGCGATACGGCTTCTACTGTTTCATTTAAAAAGCTCTATAATGTTCATATGATCCACACAGTCACTCTGACAGACTGTAATACACTACATGAAGCGTAGGGGGCGATACGGCTTCTACTGTTTCATTTAAAAAGCTCTATAATGTTCATATGATCCACACAGTCGCTCTGACAGACTGTAATACACTACAGGAAGCGTAGGGGGCGATACGGCTTCTACTGTTTCATTTAAAAAGCTCTATAATGTTCATATGATCCACACAGTCGCTCTGACAGACTGTAATACACTACATGAAGCGTAGGGGGCGATACGGCTTCTACTGTTTCATTTAAAAAGCTCTATAATGTTCATATGATCCACACAGTCACTCTGACAGACTGTAATACACTACAGGAAGCGTAGGGGGCGATACGGCTTCTACTGTTTCATTTAAAAAGCTTTATAATGTTCATATGATCCACACAGTCGCTCTGACAGACTGTAATACACTACAGGAAGCGTAGGGGGCGATACGGCTTCTACTGTTTCATTTAAAAAGCTCTATAATGTTCATATGATCCACACAGTCGCTCTGACAGACTGTAATACACTACAGGAAGCGTAGGGGGCGATACGGCTTCTACTGTTTCATTTAAAAAGCTCTATAATGTTCATATGATCCACACAGTCACTCTGACAGACTGTAATACACTACAGGAAGCGTAGGGGGCGATACGGCTTCTACTGTTTCATTTAAAAAGCTCTATAATGTTCATATGATCCACACAGTCGCTCTGACAGACTGTAATACACTACAGGAAGCGTAGGGGGCGATACGGCTTCTACCGTTTCATTTAAAAAGCTCTATAATGTTCATATGATCCACACAGTCACTCTGACAGACTGTAATACACTACAGGAAGCGTAGGGGGCGATACGACTTCTACTGTTTCATTTAAAAAGCTCTATAATGTTCATATGATCCACACAGTCGCTCTGACAGACTGTAATACACTACAGGAAGCGTAGGGGGCGATACGGCTTCTACTGTTTCATTTAAAAAGCTTTATAATGTTCATATGATCCACACAGTCGCTCTGACAGACTGTAATACACTACAGGAAGCGTAGGGGGCGATACGGCTTCTACTGTTTCATTTAAAAAGCTCTATAATGTTCATATGATCCACACAGTCGCTCTGACAGACTGTAATACACTACAGGAAGCGTAGGGGGCGATACGGCTTCTACTGTTTCATTTAAAAAGCTCTATAATGTTCATATGATCCACACAGTCGCTCTGACAGACTGTAATACACTACAGGAAGCGTAGGGGGCGATACGGCTTCTACCGTTTCATTTAAAAAGCTCTATAATGTTCATATGATCCACACAGTCACTCTGACAGACTGTAATACACTACAGGAAGCGTAGGGGGCGATACGACTTCTACTGTTTCATTTAAAAAGCTCTATAATGTTCATATGATCCACACAGTCGCTCTGACAGACTGTAATACACTACAGGAAGCGTAGGGGGCGATACGGCTTCTACTGTTTCATTTAAAAAGCTCTATAATGTTCATATGATCCACACAGTCGCTCTGACAGACTGTAATACACTACAGGAAGCGTAGGGGGCGATACGACTTCTACTGTTTCATTTAAAAAGCTCTATAATGTTCATATGATCCACACAGTCGCTCTGACAGACTGTAATACACTACAGGAAGCGTAGGGGGCGATACGGCTTCTACTGTTTCATTTAAAAAGCTCTTTCATTTTTATATCACTGGATGCTCAGATGGACCTTTAAATGACGGTGTCAGGGGTTTTAAAGGAAACAGAATGGTCAGATCAGACAAATAATGAAATAATAATCAATAGATTAAATGACTGAAGAAATAATTTCACCTCAAACACAAACACACTCTCACTCCCACCCTAGGCTGTGTATGCCTCTGCAGTTGCCTGGGCATTTTTTCTGTTCATGCTCATGACACTCTGCCCTGGTGTGTAATGGAGCCCCCTCTCCAGGCTTAATGAGCAGGTAGGGGTCAGCCCACTCTGTCTTTATTACCAAGTGGGAACGCGTTAAGTTGCCAGGCTGTTAAACTGATAAACGACTGCAGAAATGTGTGCCTGGATACCCTGTCGGAATTGTGATATATGGCTCATTATTGCTACATCACAGATTATCATTCACCAGTTTGGATCCACCACTCAAATGCTTAAGTAAAATGTTCTCAATAATATAATCTTGTTGCAGATTAATTGATTCTAACATGTCAGTCATTTAGAACTTTACTGATTTCAAATGAACTCTTAGAAAGAATAGTATAGAAAATAGAAAGAACCAATAAGTGGAAATAAGAACCCTTAGAGCATTAAGAAGAACTGCTGAGAAGAACCAAGACTCAGCAGGAAAAACTCCTTAAGACCTTGAGAAAGAACCACTGATAGGAACCAAGACTCCAAACTCCCTAAGACCATGAGGAAGAACCACTGAAAGGAACAATGACTTAAAACACCCTAAGAGCACAAAGAACTACAGAGGAGAACCAAGACTCAGGAAACAGGAAAAACTCTTTAAGACCCTAAGGAATAACCTCTGAGAGGAACACCACTCAAAAGTTCCCAAAAGCATGAGAAAGACCCACTGAAAGGAACCAAGACTCCAAACTGCTCATGAGCATGAGGAAAAACCAGTGAAAGGAACCAAGACTCAACAGGAAAACTCCTTAAGAACACGAGGAAGACCAATTGAAAGGAACCAAGACTCCAAACTCCCCAAGACCATGAGGGAGAACCACTGAAAGGAACCATGATTTAAAATATCCTAAGAGCATGAAGAACTACAGAGGAGAACTAAGACTCAACAGGAAAAACTCCTTAAGACCTTAAGGAAGAACCACTGAGAGGAACCAAGACTCCAAACTCCCCATGAGCATGAGGAAGAACCGCTGAAAGCAACCAAGACTCAACAGGAAAACTCCTTAAGACCATGAGTAAGACCAATTGAAAGGAACCAAGACTCCAAACTCCCCAAGACCATGAGGAAGAACCACTGAAAGGAACCAATATTTAAATACCCTAAGAGCATGAAGAACTACAGAGGAGAACCAAGACTCAACAGGAAAAACTCCTTAAGACCTTAAGGAAGAACCACTGAGAGGAACCAAGACTCCAAACTCCCCATGAGCATGAAAAAGAACCACTGAAAGGAACCAAGACACCAAACTCCATAAGAGCATGAAAAAGAGCCACTGAGAGGAACCAAGGCTCAACAGGATAAACTCCTTACGACCATGAGGAAGCAACATTGAGAGGAACAAGACTCAAAACTCCCCAAAATAAGGGGGAAGAACCACTGAGAGGAACCAAGACTTCTTTCTCCCAAAGAGCATGAGTAAGAACCACTGAGAGGCACTAAAACATAACAGGAAAACTCAACCAAGACTCAAAAGGGTCTCAAGACTCAACCCTCTTCACACAGTCAGATCACACAGTTGGAATACATGTAACAATAACATTGGTCAATTTTACGGCTTAAGTCATCGTTGGTGTTGATTACGGACAAAAGTTGCCACAATGACAAGTTAATTCAGTGACAAAAGCACTCTGTAATGTTCTATGACGTTCATATGATCCAAGTGGTCATTCTGACAGATTGCAATACACTACAGGAAGTGTAGGGGGCGATGTGGTTTCTTTCACCATAAAAGAAACTCGAAAAACATGGACCTTCTGATGATGGTATTACTATGACAGTACTATGTCCATATATATCATTAGAGAGATAATTATTGGTTTCAGTGGTTCTTCAAATGGAATTCAACGCTGTTAATAACTGCTACTTTTATTTCCCTTTTGACACCTTGCATCATCACATATACACGACTCTGACAAGCCATTCAGTCCATTCCAGTCATTGTTAGCAGGCAGTGGTCTGCAACCTATTTGCCCCCTGTGCCTGCCCTGTGGAAATACCAGCACGCAGTTACAGGCCAACACAAACGTTAGCGCCATGGCTAAGAACACAAACTGGCCTGCTGGATCTATAAAAGCCACACAACCAACCAACCCCAGCATCTTCAGCAGGCAGGACCCAGTTACTGGCCCCTCAGTGAAACCATGCACTAACCAGGCTCATGTGTTTACTGAACTTCTGGCTCACATGGAAACGAACCATATCCATAGTATACACAATGTAATGAGAGCCAACCATTGACTCCTGAGCCCGGAGACCTCTCCGAGCCAAACAGGCTCAGGGTGGCATAATAAACTGTTTAGGGAAGACATAATAAACAGGTTTGAAAGCCGAGTGGAGGTAGAGTCCCCTGCGCACTGCTGAGTCGCAGCATAATGAATTGTGTTGTAGAAAAACACTGATTAGGGATGTTTACAGTGTTTAGGGAGCGTTCAGTGCGGCTGTGTGGACTCAGACAGGTCGTAGGTCAGCTTCTGCAGGCCTGCACTGATGATGAATGTGGGCATTTTGTGCCATTTCACAGTAATGCAGTCCTGAAAATGTGACTAAACCCAATCCCAACATTACTCATTTATGATTTTATGCGAGTTTGTTGGTGCAGATGCCTGTGACTGTGCAGGCAGGAGGGTTCTAGTGCTAAATGAGGAATTTCTGTCCTGAAACAGGTCCTTATATAGTGTGATTCACAGCTCACGCAGAAAGAATGCATGAGCAGGCAGAGCCACTTTTTAGGGCAGTCGTTGCTTTTTTAAGGGATTTTGTTAGTAGAATGGTTGATTGTCTTAAAGGGAAATGCTGTCTTGTTTTAGAAATACCATTCCTTTTCTTGTAGGACATTTTTTGTTTCAGAGAAGTGATATCTTTTAAGGAATTGCGTGTTTAGGGGGGTTTACATTTTTTAGTGTTTAGGGAAATATGTGAACTTTCTGCATGTATTTTTATAATTGTTGGGATAATAATTGGAATTATTGGAGATTTGATGTCATTTTTTGGGGGAAATGTATTTTTTGTTTTTTAGACAAACAGATTATTTTTTTCTAGATGGGAATGGTTTCATTTTTAGGATTTTTAAATTTTTATTTTCTAAGAGAGTTTTTCACATTTTTGGGTAATGGTTACATTTATAGTTTTTATGTTTTAAAGGCATGAATTTTTAGGGGAACGGTTAAATATTTCGGTGATTTTATGTGATCTTCAAATGTTAAATAAATGTCTCATTTGCCTTTTTTATTGGTTTTCAGAGGAACGGTTGAATTATATGCATTTTTGGGGCATTTTTACTTTTGAAGGAGTGGTCAATTTTTTCCTTATTTTTTAAGGAATGTCTGAAATTTTAGTGGAATGGTTTCAGTGATGTTATGTGTTCTTAAATTTAAATATATATATATATATATATATATATATATATATATATATATATATATATATATATATACATATATATATTATTTTGTTACTTTGTTGTTTTTAGGGGAAAAGTTGAATTATTATGGGGATGGTATTGTGTGTGTGTGTGTGTGTGTGTGTGTGTGTGTGTGTGTGTGTGTGTGTGTGTGTGTGTGTGAGTGTGTGTGAGTGTGTGTGTGTGTGGGAGTGTGTGTGTGAGTGTGTGTGTGTGTGGGAGTGTGTGTGTGTGTGTGTGTGCGTGAGTGTGTGTGAGTGTGTGTGCGTGAGTGTGTGAGTGTGTGTGTTCTCCTGTGCTCAAAGCCTAAATGATTGTGAAAGGTCTTGAGTTTGTCAGTGCTGAATGTGTGTATGCAGCATATTTGTCACTGTAGCTGGTGTGTGTAGAGTTTTTGGCTGTTGTCAGTGTCAGATGTTAAATGACCTCTGCAATGATGACCAGACTCTCTCTCTCTCTCTCTCTCTCTCTCTCTCTCTCTCTCTCTCTTTCACTGTCAGTCTCTCTCTCTCTCTCTCTCTCTCTCTCTCTCTCTTTCACTGTCAGTCTCTCTCTCTCTCTCTCTCTCTCTCTCTCTTTCACTGTCAGTCTCTCTCTCTCTCTCTCTCTCTCTCTCTCTCTCTCTCACTGTCAGTCTCTCTCTCTCTCTCTCTCTCTCTCTCTCTCTGTTGAAATAATCTTTTCCAGCAGTGTCTAAATGATTTTCAAAAGATTGAGTCTGCCAGTGAAAGTAGAGGCTGGGGGTACCAGTTAGCAATTAGCTCGGGAGCTGCAATTTGCAATTAGTGGTTAGCAGGAGAGAGGCACATTGTGTGTGTGGGTAAAATGCTAAGTAAAAAGATCATGATTTTAATTTCTAGTGAGGGAAAGTCATAACATTCGAAAAAATAGATCATTTAGGCAAAAAATCTGATTTGTTCTCCTGGAACACGTCCTACGCTTACTGTCTGTGTAGAATATCAAATAGAAGAGGCAGTGGGAGAGCTAAGCTCTGTCATGCTCAGGGGGCCAAACCTCAGGAACCCAGTTAAAAGAAATGAAAAGTAATGAATTCTCTGACTCTTCAAACTTATGCTAACATTCAGTGCCTCCTCTGAGCAGCTGGCTGAAGGTCTGAAAATGAAGCCAGCTGTTGCTTTTAAAGTAGGAAAAGGCTTTTGAAAATTCGGCCTTTCCTGCCTGCAAGTTCCACTTCCCTCTGCATTCTGATGGTCATTTTTATTTTGTCCATTGGAGTTACTGGTTAACTTAAGCAAGTGAAACTGAGACTGTGTTAAACTGATAAAAGGGCTTCTTCGCATTTTGTTTTCCTTCAGCGTTGACAGTTAGACTTTAAACAGACTCCACTCATCAATTACTACACCTTATTTTGCCGTTATATTAGATTAAGAGACCATTATTAGTCCCACAATGGGGAAACTTCACCTCTGCAATTTAACCCATCTGTGCAGTGAAACACCACAAACACACTAGTGAACACACACATTAGGGGCAGTGAACACGCTTGCCCGGAGCAGTGGGCACCCATGGAGCAGTTGGGGTTTAGGTGCCTTGCTCAAGGGCACTTCAGTCATGTATTGTCAGGTCAGGGATCGAACCGGTGACCTTCCGGTCCCTAACCTAGAACCCTAACCTCCAGCCCATGACTGCCCACATATATTGACCCTTACCACATTTATGGGAATAACCACCTGGGATACCACAGCAATGCCTTAGCTACTCCTTACTAAGCACCTGGGATACCACAGCGAAGAGCCAAGCAACACCTTAGCAACCATCGGGGATGTAATAGCAATGGCCTACCAAACTGTAGCAAACACTCGGGGTAACACAGCACAGCCCAGCTTTGTGCATTTATTTATTTATTTATTTATTTATTTATTAATTTAGTCATATACTTTTACATTTATATCTGCAGAAATCTGCATCCATCCCTTTCTCATCTTCCCAGTCAATCTCTCTCTCTCTCTCTCTCTCTCTCTCTCTCTCTCTCTCTCCCTTCTTCCTTCTTCTGTGAGTGGAACTCTATACATGTAGCCCAACACATCCTGTAACAAGAACTGGTGTTTTGTGTTGATTTTTATCACGTAGAGCAGTGGATATTATATTTATCTCGGCACAAAGACTCTCTCTCTGTTTCATTCTCTTTGGCTGCAGGGAAATGAGAGAGGAATGATAGTGCTCTGCAGGTGAATGAGGCCATTTGTTTGAGGCGGGTCGAGAGGCTTTGTGTGTGTGCAGGTGAGAGAAATACAGGTGGGTTTGATGAAGTGAGACATTTGACCTGAGAGATGAACTTGACCTTCACCACTGAATAGAGTCCATCATGCATGCACACACAGCTATATATTTACAATGGTGTGCAAACGTTTGGACGCACCTGGTCAACAATAAACAATGACCTGATTTCCAAACGGCTTAACGTTAAAGATGACACATGTCTTTTATTATTTTAAACAAGATTACTTTTTTATTCAGAGCCCAGAGCAAAAGGAGGAAATTAATACCCTCTTTGGCACAGCTTGTCACTATCACAGCTTGTAAGAGTCTTTCCGTTCTTGTTTGGGAATTTTTACCCATTCATCCTCGCTGAAGGCTTTCAGTGCTGTGAGATTCTTAGGCCATCCTAAATGCACCGCTCTTTTGAGGTCTGTCCACAGATCTTGGATGATATTTAGGTGGAAGGACTGTGAAGGCCACGATAAAACATTCAGCTAACGTCTCTCGAGGTGTCGACTGGGGATTTTGAGGTGTGTTTAGGATCATTATCCTGTTGTAGTAGCCATCCTCTTTTCATCTTCAGCTCTTTAAAGATGGTGCGGTGTTTGTTTTCAGAATTTGCTGGTATTTTATTAAATGCATTCTTCCTTTTACTAGTGAAATGTTCCCCAGGCCACTGACTGCAACAAAAGCCCAAAGCGTGACTTAACAGTCTGAGGTGTTCTTTTCATGAAATTCTGCATTGGTTTTTTCTACAAACACACCTTTGGTCATTGTGTGTTCTATTTTAACTCCATTAGTCTACAGGATGCATTTCCCAAAAGCATTAGGCCTGCTTAGATGTTCCTCTGCAGACGCCTGGTCCTGAATTTTGTAGTGAGGATGCAGGAAGGGTTTTCTCCTAATGACTTTCATAAAGGTTATGTTTGTGCAGGTTCTGCACAGCAGAACAGTGCACCACCACAACATTACATTTGGTCATGTTCTAAGTGTTCTAAGTGAAAGTATGCAAGCACCTCCTCTACAGAGAACAAACTACAGCACATTTTATTGCATGCTTGCTTACTTATTTGCCAAATTAAACATATTAAATTAAAATAATATAAATATTAAATGCTGAAAAAATTCCACATTTAAGTTTGTCCAAACTTTTGCACGAGACATACAATAGGCAAAGGAAAAACCACAGTTCCAGTTTTCTGGTACTTTGTGTTCAGGTACTTTGTGCAGTGAGCAAAAAATGCCTAAATCTATTAGAGGAGTGGAGACACAAACTCAGCAGTGCTATGGGAAGCAATTACCTGAGGTTGGACACTCCAGTTCCTCTGGAGCTGGACTCATACCATGACTTCTGTCTACAACAGCTAGACTCCAGCCAAATCTCTGGTCTGCAAGCATTAAAAAAAGGACACGACAAACTTCATACTCTCAGCAAGACAGTAAACAAGAACCTTTGCTTTTGCTTCCAAACATCTCTCTCATGAGTTATTGATGAAAGGGCTCCACCAGGCTATGAATGTTTCTGGTGCGCCTTTGAAGAAATTTCATGATGGCTTGTTTTTATTTTGGAGAACCCTATCAGGACTGGGATGGAGGAGAGGATGGAAAAGGGAGACTCTCAATGGGTTGCCGTGGAGATCAGAGACGTGGGTCTGATGGGGATTCACAGAGAGAGGACACAGAGAATCAAACACTAGATCAAAACTGCACCACAGAAGCTGCTGTAAAGAAGTTACAGAAGGCCCATTTGTCCAAAGCAAAGCATCTGAGGCAGCGACTAGATGATCAGATTTGTTTACAACACATGGATCAAGCAGATATTGAGTGTTTGAATAAATTTCATATGAAACGTTAAACTGTTTCATGTTTTTTCTCTCCACTCTTGTAGTATTTTGCATATATGGATATGAAATCCCAGAGCTAGAACTCTAGTTGCGGTGAACATCTAGCAGATTTTTTTCCCCAGCCCTGGCCCTTGCATTCCCTTACACTGCACATTTTTGCATCTTCTCAGCTCATCAGCTTGTTGCCAATGCTTTCATAAAGCTAGGAAGTTGGGGCTCTTGAAGGTGACAACCAAAGCACATGGTAATTTTATATGAATTATTTCGTACTCACAGCTTAGTGACACTATACCACAGAGTAGAATCTCTTAGCTGGCCCGAAAAGAGCTCGTAGTCATGGCTACACATTCCTCTCAGCCTGGGAAGCCCTGAAAATGTGATGTAGCTTCACTCAAGCAGCCGGCCCAAGAAGCCTCATAGCTGTGGTGTAGCATACTATGTGCAAAAGCTAGCCCGGGAAACCTTATAGCTGCGGTGTAGCACCACTCTAGCAGTTGGCCCGAGAAGAATAAGAACTTTGGTATAGCATTGCACAAGCAGCCAGCCCGAGAAGCTTCATAGCTGTGGTGTAGCATAGCACAACAAGCCAGCCAAGAAGCCTCACAGCTGTAATGTAACATAGTACAAGAAGCCGGCCCGAGAAGCTTCATAGCTGTGGTGTAGCATAGTACAAGAAGCCAGCCCGAGAAGCTTCATAGCTGTGGTGTAGCATAGTACAAGAAGCAAGCCCGAGAAGCCTCATAGCTGTGGTGTAGCATAGTACAAGAAGCCGGCCCGAGAAGCTTCATAGCTGTGGTGTAGCATAGTACAAGAAGCCGGCCCGAGAGGCGTCATAGCTGTGGTGTAGCATAGTACAAGAAGCCGACCCGAGAAGCTTCATAGCTGTGGTGTAGCGTAGTACAAAAAGCCGGCCCGAGAAGCTTCATAGCTGTGGTGTAGCATAGTACAAGAAGCCGGCCCGAGAAGCTTCATAGCTGTGGTGTAGCATAGTACAAGAAGCCGGCCTGAGAAGCTTCATAGCTGTGGTGTAGCATAGTACAAGAAGCCGGCCTGAGAAGCTTCATAGCTGTGGTGTAGCATAGTACAAGAAGCCGACCGGAGAAGCTTCATAGCTGTGGTGTAGCATAGTACAAAAAGCTGGCCCAAGAAGCCTCATAGCTGTGGTGCAGAATTGTTCAGACAGCCAGCCAGGTAAGTCTCATAGCCTCCTAGCTACAGTTTAGTGCCATTTATATCCAGGAAGCCTCATAGCTGCAGCTTAAGAGACACTGCTGTATGGCAAATCTCAGGTGGCCAGCCCAGGAGCCCTTGTAGCCCAGAAAGAGTCCTTAGTTAAATTACAAATGTAATTCATTGTGTAACTAGATTTTTAAAATTTGCCCAAGGTGCCAAATTCATCACAGAATCACACCCACTGGTTCTCAAAGCAGTCTGCAGGGCCCCCTAGATGAATTGCAATTCATAGAACAAGGATATAGAGCAAAAAATGGACTGTCTGGGTCAATTTGAGGACCACTCCCCCACATAATGTAAAATTCTGCGCAAATTATTTACAGAGCTTTCTTCCCAAACCCTTAAAAATAAAGTTTTTTTGGATTTTTAATGAAGTGCCATTTTCAGTTCCCTAATGAACATTTCAGTGGGTGTTTAAAGAACCTCCATATCATGTGAAGATTCTATGAAAAACCCTAAACTGGTAGACTACCCTCAAATGAAGTCAAGGCTCTTTAAAGCTATAACCTATGAACGTATATAATCTTTTTTTCCAACAGTTTTCTAGGGAACCAGAAATGGTTCTTCTATAGCGTTGCTCAAAGAACCCTTTTTGCACCTTGTTTCAAGCTTGGGAACCTTATGCTCAAGCCAAGAACGGGCATTTCCTTTGTTTTTACGTGTATTTATCATTGTTCACAATAAAGCAAACAAATGTGTTGATAGAGAACACAAACTGAATTTAAAGTCATTGTTACCTATTGAGTGGACTGGCTGCTTATCAAGCCATTCTCGAGATGAATCTGGGAATATTGCAGAAAACACCACTGTGGCCCTCGAGGACTTCTACTGTAACTGAACCTGCCTCCTCCTTTGCTGCCTCTTCTTGTTCTTTCCCATTCTGTCCTCTCCTCATCTCATCAGTCAGAGTAGCAGCTTCTCTGTCTAACAAACCACAGGCAAAACCACTAACAGCAACCTTCTGGACTCACCCCACACTCAGCCCCTCTTCGTCCTGACCCGAGCCCATACTTATCCAATTCACGCTGTCTTTGGAGCTCATTAGTAGGCTGGTCTCTTTCTGTTACTGTCCAACAACTGAAGCACTCCAATCTGACCACAAGCCAATCCACCAACACCAAGGTTGTAGGCCCTGGCCAAGGTCCTGCTTTTCAGCAGCACAGTACAGAGGATTATGGGAACTGGCAAGCAAGGTCTTTAGAAAGTAGTTGTGGTGAAGAAGAAGGGTTGGGGATAGAGGTTGGAGTGGTGGAAGAGGGTGACTGGGGTAAAGGGGATTAGCAAGATATGCAGAGCAACAGATGGACTACAATCTGTAATTTAAAACTTATAAACTGCACCACATGCAGGAAAGGAAAAGTCAAGGAAAAAAACAGGAATATCCAACAGGATCCAACACTGAACTGTGCACAAGTGTGTAAAAGTATCCCTGCGGATTTCCTTGAGAAACTGAAAGCAAGCCTCTTGAAAAGAATGGACGTTGTAATACAGAGTGGACACACAAAACACTAAAAAGCACTGCTGTTGCCGTGTTTTTGGGTTTTTTTTTGCCTTTTTGTCTAAATTAAAAAGTGGAGTCACCCTTTGCATTGTGTTAAAATTGCATGATGAACAGACCAATAGAAATGGTCCAAAATGACCTGCAAAAAACCTCCTCACAATAATGTTCACTATAATTGAACAACTTATTTTCACCATTGTGGAGATACAAGGTTTTGTTCTGACAGCGACAATCTCTACGCTCTTAAAAAGAAGGTTCTTCAAGGGTTCTTTAGTAAACCATTTGTCTTGCTCAAATGGTTCTTTGCATGGTGAAATCATTCTTCAGATCAATGGAGAACGTTGTAAATGGTTCCACATAGAACCTTTTTGAAAATGGTTCTATATGGCAAGAGGTTCTGATATTGGCACAATGTCAAACTGTGCCGGCTTTTCGTTTGAATTTTCCTGTTCCACCTTAAATGCCAGAATGTAACTGCTGCGCCATTTAAGGTGGAACGGGATAATTCAAACGAAAAGCTGGCAAACGAGAGACTACGGCTTCGAGACGTTTTAGCATTTGACAGTTTCTTGATGCAGATTAAATGTATCAGGAAACCAGCTGGAGTGATTATAAACGCTAATTAGTCCATCCGTCTCCAAATGAATTGCTCATCTTAAATCTTTCCCAGCGTGCCGGTCTTCAGGGCTAAAGGGTGAATCAGCAGTTCTACATTAACTCCAGCGTTTAAGACCATTTACTGTTAAACTGTGTTGAAGGATCAGCAGAGCTTCATTTTACTGTAAAGGAGGATTATTTTATTCTTACCTACTGATCTAATTTGGCTGTGGAGCCACAACAGGGCAGTAGAAGAGCCGCATATTGCCGACCGCTGGTCTAGAGTATTTTGCAATATGGTTTAAACCTATTAGACAACACAGTTACAGTCATTAAATAATTACATGGACATCTGATGTACATTCTGTAGAGACCGGCTGACGTTTGAGATGTTTATCTATACACACAACTTTTAATCAGAGTCAAGTCATAATAAAATATCTAGATCTAGATCTAAATGTCTAGATCGAAAGTTTATGATCTGCATTTTCAGCAGAATTTCTCTGCTTGTGTCAATGAGCTATAGCATTTTCCGGGGTCCCTAGAAAATACAAAACAAAAACACAAAGAAAACAAAGGCTGTTTCTTCTGTAATCCCCAAAGCTGCTGCTCTAAAACTGACCCCGGTCAGTCAGAGGGAGGAAATGTGCAAGCGCTCAGTGTGAGCTCCATGAGGTGTTTCTCCATAGCCAGCACTGGTGCACCTGGAGCTCAGCCACATTGTGCCCTCTCAGGGGGAAAGCAGGAGGAGCACAAAGCCACTTCCAGTCGTTTGGAGCCTCAGGCGAGGCCGTGGTGAGAGCACGTCTGTAAGTGTGCGCACGTGCCGAACCACACACTGTCTCCGAGGTGCTACATCTGGGGTCCACATGAGCTGGGAGCTTTAAGAGTAAAGTCAGCAGGGTCTCGGGGGATTCTGGATGTCAGCAAAGAGTGATAAGTGTGATAAGAAGTATATGATAAGAGCACTGAACTCGCCTATTAAAGGGAAATTCTGTTGATCTTTCAAAATATCTGCAATTAAGCAGTTGAGAAGTAAAGAGAGTCATTCAGAGTGGTTTTGGTGTGAAACGCTCTGTTCTAGAGAAACTTACCAAGTCAGAGCTGTTCACAGTGGTGGTGATAGGAACCAGACGTCCACCTCTAAGAACTCTGAAAGTTATTACTTGGAATGGGTATGAATTCACTGCCTGATGTCCTGAGACATTCAGTCATAGTGCTTATATACACTATAGCAAATCAAAATAAAATTGACTGTAATTTACTGGCAGCAGAATATTTTATACTGTAGTGTAAAATATACAGTAATAACCAGTAAATTAAGGTGTAATTATGTTACTGTAAACCAATCGACAGCTATAAGTGCCCAGTCTTTAAGAGTATGGTCCTGTAAAATAACAAACCAGTATCTTACTGTAAAATTACTACTGTAAATTTATAGCAACTGTTTAAATGTAAATAAAATGTTTGGGGGAAAAAATTCCAGTGAAATGAAGAACAAAACACAAAGTAACAAAACCTCAAGGAAAGCTGGGAAGCTCTGCCTCTGTAACTATGATATTCAGATACATGCTGCTTAGGATTGCGTAAAGCACTGGCCACTTTTCCAATATGCTTTGCAAAAAACAGAAAATTAAACATTTGACAAGAATGTGCTGCTCTGTACAGCGGTCTGCTTTCTTTAAGGAATACAGAATGATATACATTAATTCTTTATAGTATTATTTCGTGATCGTTCTGAGAAGGTTTTGGCCTAAAACTGATGGTGCTGTAACACAAAAATATTCCCCAAGGAAAACAGATTTATCGTTAGTTTACCATCATCAACATTCCATATGAAGCTAAGAAGACTCATGTAGGTTCACTGGTGGTTTTGTATAGTAAATAAAAAGGCCATATTTGTGTTGTAGTCATGGTGGATCCTATCACCACCACTGTAAAGACATCAGAGTCTCAACCATTTCACACCAAACGGCTCTGAAAGACTGTCGCTCATCACTATTACTAGTAATGGTCAGTGGTGGACAGCAACTAAGTAAATGTAATTCATTACTGTACTTAAGTAGTTTTTTCGTGTATCTGTACTGAAGTTTCTCCATTACTGGGCGTCTTTTTCCTTTCACTCCACTACATTTCAGAGTCTAATATCCGACTTTTTCCTCCTACATTTTGAGAAATCTGTCGTTCCTTTTGGTTTCTGTGTGTATAAAAACGTAACATGTCAAAACGAAAGAAGCGCAAAGCCAGAGCACCAATCAGGGCCCAGCGGTCACTTTGTTTAGAGCTGGTTTTGACCTGTTGGTCATACCGACCCAGTGCAGCACGCGGTTCAACGTCAGCGCAGCAGCGTAAAACTTTGGGAGAGTCTGTTCAACATAAATGATGAACTAACCTAACTTTGTGTAAATAGAGCTCAATATAGAAATATGTCCACATATGCAGTCGAGACTGACGCGGCTTTTTTCTGAATTTCTACAAACACCATTTCATTTTATAGTAAATGAGTTTGGGCTGGTTTATGTTTATGAACAGACGCCTACAGATCAACATAGTAAAGGAGCTCATCTGTGATCCTGAGTTTAAAGCCAGTTTTTATTCAACTTAAACTTGGAACTAAGTTGTAAATAAATCTGAAACTGAAACTTTGCTTGTGTGTAAAAAGTGATTTCAGAGCCACTCGGTTCTCCCTGATGGAAACTGTTTACCTTCAGTGTTTTGTGCTTCTGATCATTTTAATAGACGTCAGCGTCACTAATTAATGACGTTCTATTAAAAGACTGGTTTACCAAGAGAGACGCTGGAGGACTTTCACCTGAAATGAGTTCATGAAGCCAGTCTGGTTATAAAAATGATAACAGGACCAGATCAGAGCCAGAATTACTCTTTTAGTACTTTTACTTTATACTTAAGTACATTTGAAGGGAAATACTTTAGTACTTTTACTCAAGTGGAGGACTAAAGAGAGGAACTTCTACTTTTACTGGAGTAATATTTTACCCTGGGTGTCTCGACTTTAACTCAAGTACATGATTTGTGTAGTTCGTCCACCTCTGGAAATGGTAAGATGTCACTGTTATACTGCTGAACAAAATCTCTCATGACAACTTATGTCATCTTCAATGACCCATTTATGGCATGGTTAGGTCAATGTTACGTAGCAGCGTTCAAGTAAAGTGTTACGAAAGTATGCATATGGTTCTTCGCAACTCTGCAAACCACCAGTGGTCATGACCCACAGCTTGACAAAGTCTGTCTAATCTGTTTCCTTTAGGCTTCTATATCAGTTTGGAGTGCCTGCACAAATCAAGCACAGAAACGAAATGACTCAGGTCTAACCCGATTTCCTCAAACCCTCTCAGTAAACTGAGCCCAAAGTTTGGGTTTTACAGCGCGTGATGTCAGGAGAGCAGTGACAGGGATACACTCATATACCCACTGATTCATGGCTTCATAAACGAGCAGACTGCGCCGTGTGGAGAAGCCAGACTGACGGCCTGCAGACAGTTCAGCACCTGAGTTATTAGCAGAGCGATGACTGCTTCACTGTGTAGAGGATCACTGAAGCTGGACACACATGACTGCACCTTGTGTAACAGCAGGTCCATCAATCACTGCGTTCATCTGGATGGGATGATGGCCATATGCCGAGTACGCAAATAAAAAAAAAATAACATTCGATTCCCGTCGTGGACCCATCCTCAGACTGAAGTGCTGACGTATTTACGGGCGTTCTGGAGGACGGCAGCGTTCTGAAGTTCTCCAAGAGCAGAGAGAGAGAGAGAGTGAGAGAGAGAGATGGAGAGTCAGTGTCTATAACCAGTCAGAGAGGGAGAGAGAGAGAGAGTCAGTGTCTATAACCAGTCAGAGAGGGAGAGAGAGAGAGAGTCAGTGTCTATAACCAGTCAGAGAGGGAGAGAGAGAGAGAGTCAGTGTCTATAACCAGTCAGAGAGGGAGAGAGAGAGAGTCAGTGTCTATAACCAGTCAGAGAGAGAGAGAGAGAGAGAGAGAGTCAGTGTCTATAACCAGTCAGAGAGGGAGAGAGAGAGAGTCAGTGTCTATAACCAGTCAGAGAGGGAGA
>NC_051231.1:30835048-30840048 GCF_015220715.1 Pygocentrus nattereri | reverse complement strand
AATTATTGAACTGTTTCAGTCACTCTCATTTCAAACAGGTGGATACAATTAAGCACATAGCCATGCACTCGCCATAGACACATCATAGGATGCAACCTTTGCCACAAGCCAGTTTATGACATTTCTGTTCTGCTAGGTCTGCCCCGGACAACTGTAAGTACTATTATTGTGAAATGGTAGTGTCTAGGGCTACGTTCACATAACCAGGTTAAAGTGGCACAAATCCGATTTATTTTGCCCTAGCATGACTCAGATCTGATGCTTTCAGGGCTGTGTGGACACTCCGACCTGAGTCGCTTTCATATGTGGTCCTAGATTGGATACGTATCCGATTTGTGGCCATGAGACCTCAATGTAAACGTTCAGATCAAAATTCACACGCTTTTTTACACTGCGCATGTGCCATCATTCAGCGTTACCATGGCAGCAACGCAGAACAGAAGTTAAATCCTGTAAACGGTGGAAAAGCTACACATCTCTCGCTCTAATAATGAACAGCTGAGAGATGTTCCGAGTAAATTATCTTCCCAACGAAGCTCGTTCTTACTTCGTCTGTTTGCTGATGATGCACGTGACATGATGTTACTGAGTAGAATGTGCTCGTGCAGGTCATTACAGGCCGCTGGTTCGTTCATATTAATGACAGATTTGAATCACTTATCTAAACGATTGTGAATGATCATGACAGAGAGATCAGATTTGAGCAAAAAATTGGATTTGAGAAGTGAGGCTTGTAACGTGAATGTAGCTTAGGAGCAACAACAGCTCAGCTATGAAGCGGTGCACCATGCAAACTCACAGAACAGGGCCGCTAAGTACGAAAGCACAGGTCTCTGTTGAATCACCCACCAAAGAGTTCCAAACTGCCTCTGGAAGCAACATCAGCACAAAAACTGAACATCGGGAGTTTCATGAAATGGGTTTCCATGGTTGAGCAGCTGCACACAAGCCTAAGATCACTATGCGCAACGCCAAGCGTTGGCTGGATTGGTGTACATCACGCTGCCACTGGACTCTGGAGCAGTGGAAACAAGTTCTCTGGAATGATGAATCACACTTCAATACCTGGCAGTCTGATGGATGAAACTGGGTTTGGTGGATTCCACCACCTAACACAACCTAACAGAATGCATAATGCCATGGTCATGACCAGTTCTGGACCTCCAACCCATCCCAAAGGTACCGGAGCTCCATCACTCCAGAGAACAAAGTGCTGGGGGGCTTTATACCCCTCTAGCCCACTCTTGACATTGAGCATGGTAAACTTCCCATGCACAGCTGTTCCAGAGTGCCTCGTTCTATTGTTGAAGGTTTTCTATGGAGATTATACAAGATGTGTCAGTAACGGGTAACAGGGGCACCTTAAAGTAGCTGAATTCACTCATGATAAGGGGTGTCTGAATCCTTTTGGACATTTAAAGGCTTTTAAAGAGATGTCTGGCCATTCTCAACACACACTCACAAAGTACAAGAGAAGAGTGACTACTTACAAAGAGCTCAAGCTCAAGAACCTAGTGCTGAGTGGCTACAAATGTGCACTGCTTGACCTCTTATAAGTGCTTAACACACACTAAAGAGTATTTTTCTCCGTTTCAGACACATACGCATATATACAGGCCACGCCAGCCACAGTCTGTGAGGGATTATCACTGATTTTGTATGAGCAAGGCTGATTTCTCGTAAATAAGCTGTAAGAAATGCTGCCAAGCCCACTGTTAGCTCCAAAACAGACATTCAGAACTTTTCACAAGTTTATTCATGCAAATTCAAACAATTTTGGAGCAATTTAATCCTGACATGAGGTGACAGCGTCCTATCAGTGCACATTTACTGCTGACTGCAGCAGCTATTTGTAGCTTTGTCTTTACTAGCATATAATACTATTTATAGCAACCTTAATTATTATGGTCAACTGGTTAGCAAGATAAACACTGCTTGCATAATAATAGGTATTCATTACTATTCATTAGGGAGTTTTCATATTTGTCCCATATCTTGAGGACACACAGGACAAATTCTGGGCTTGTTTGGGGGAGGGGCTAATTATCTAAAATTGTTTTAACACATTATCCTCGTTCCAGAGCCGAGGCTGCAGCCGAAGTAGGGTGGGTCCTCGGTAGAACTGTCCTATCAAAACTGCTCCTTAGTAGCCTATGGGTCAAACATATGGAACAGTCCTAAGGAAGCTGCATGGTGACGTCACCAGAAAGGTCCCGCAATTGTGGTGCAAAACTTGTGAGGGAACTGGTGAGAGAAAATGGAGCATGTTGCATTGTGTTTGTTGCTGTGGTAACTAATGGAACGCCTGGGAGCGAGGAGGCGGACGCATACGCTGAGATAAGCGACTTTTATTGTGGGCAAATCCAAAATCAGGGTCGAGACAGTCCAGGGTCATAGAGCCAACACGTAGAGATCGCGGGACAGACATGACAACAAAGACAAAGTCTCAAACGAGACTAAAACACTTCGAAGAATACAAACAGCACGTCAAACATCACAATCAGAACAACAATTCAAATAAAGACCAGCAACCAGACAGGGGAAAACACAGAGTTTAAATACATAAGAGTAAACGAGGGACAGGTGGAAACACAGGTGCAGACAATCGGGGGTGGAGTCATGAAACAAGGGGGCGGACTAAAAACCAAAACAAAGAAGCACATGGACAGGACTGGGAAGTCAACACCACGAGCACATGGACTGGACTGGGAGGGGCCAATCGTGACAACTAATATGCCACCACGCCTACGTAGTAAGATAAACTACATTATATACCAACACTTCTGATTAAATTATGATATATGGACGAATGTTTAAATGAACCAATCATTTTACACTTTATTTTGTAAGGAAGACAAATTCAAAGACGTGAACTACTTACACTTTCAAACCAGCTCTGCTCCAAAGGCTTTGTTTTCTGCCATTTTCGTGGTTTTTCATTGGCGTGATTCATGCGCAGAGAAGTTCAGGCAACAAAAGGCCTGGAAGTGAACATAAGTTGTGTCCTTGAAATCACTCAGAACACGTAGGCTGCATTCCTAGGCTGTATGCAAAGGATCCTTCACTTTGGAACGCCGTTCTACGATGTAGCAGCCAAGAAAAGCGGCCTACCTTGGCTTTGGAACCCAGCTATAGACACTGCACAGCTTCAGATGCCTATTTTATCTTGTAATGGCCATCTTTGTGAAGAGATGAGAACTGTTTTAACAGCAGGGGGTTCTCATCCCTCCCCTTTCTCCCCGCATTGCCCACCAGCAGGTCAACACAGTCCCAACAATTCACACAGAGAGAAAAAGTCTCTGGTGTCCAAGTTCATCTTATAATAGAGTTACAAGGAAAATATGTGGTTATGTGTCTCAATTAACTGGCAAAAACTAAGGTTTCAATTGGCAATGCTGGGCTGGAGGTCAGGGAACCAGTCTTGCGATTGAAAGGTCACCGGTTCGATCCCTAGAGCTGACAGGACATGCACTTGAGTGCCCTTGAGCAAGGCTCCTAACCCCCCAACTGCTCCCCGGGCGCTGTGGATAGGGCTGCCCACTGCTCCGGGCAAGTGTGCTCACTGCGCTGTAGTGTGTGAGTTCACTAGTGTGTACGTTGGGTGTTTCATTGCACAGATGGGTTAAAGAGGTGAATTTCCCCATTGTGGAATTAATAAAGGGTCACTTAACTTAAAACATACAAATCAATTTCTCATTCACCAGCAGTATGGCCACTAGGGGGTGCTGAAGTGCAGAAAGAGGCTACATCTTTCCCTATAATTTTTTTACGATGTTTCACTCATTTTTACTTAGTATTCTATATTATTACTATATATTTGTGGGTTTTGATTAGGTACCTTTGAAATGTTGATAAAAGTCTGGATTAATAAAAGCCTGAAAGTCCTCTACAGTAATGGACGTAACACTGGTAAAGTGTTCGATGGTCACTGGGCATGAAAAGCCATTCTGTAGGGCAAAGGCTTTTTTGTGCGGTATGAGCTGACAGAGAGAGAGAGAGAGAGAGAGAGAGAGAGAGAGAGTGAGAGAGAGAGAGAGAGAGCGAGAGTTAGTGACCCACTCAGAATATCAGTGCTAGCATCGATCAGGTTACGGACTTTGATTTATGATACAGCAGCTGCAAACACCCCACATGAAGTTACACCCACAAACAAAGAACACACACAAACTCACACAGTCCTGCTTCGAGCTCTGAACTAGTGTGTCATATCCACTCACCTCAGCTAATAACAGTACCTGACACGATGTGGCGACTGACTCGCTGACTCGCTTCATACCACGATGATTCGCACTGTGAATAAACTCATCCTGGACAACCGCGCTGCCTCTTTCCCTGAAATGAATACACTCTGAATTGCATACCTGGACTTCAAAGAGCCACCGACCGAGTTATTTACTGCAGTTGCAGCATGATCTCAGGCCTAAAACGGTCTGTGGTCCAGCCCAACACCTCACATCCTGTTTACAGAGGGTTAAAGGCAGAGGTTCAGGTTCGAGGTTTGCTACAGAAATTGTCTTCAAGCCAGAAGTTAGTTTACATAATATACCTCTGAAGGAGGCTATATACCTGCATTTACGTTTAATTTGATTAACAAATCTGGACATTATGAGGGACAAAGGAAAAAAGTGACGGTATCATTAAAAGTTCAGTCGCACTGAACTCAACCTCGCATGGTTAAAAAGCTACACACCTTTCTCCACATCAGACTCTTCACTGCACTGGGCACCCTCTGTCAAAACTAAAACAATGTCCCTTATTTTTTCAGTGAATATTATTAATCATTGGGTCCAGTCACCCTGCAGGTACAGTTAGGCTAAAAATGCCCAAACTTTACTTTTTTTAAAACAATTGTGTATTTTCTGACTGTATTTCCTCACGTGTAAAGCAGGTGCTATATAAATAAGGTACTATATAAATAAACTTGTCTTGCTTTGCTCTAGTTAACAACAAGCACACAAACATTTGTTGGCTATTCTAGATTAAACATGGACATTTGAAGC